>NW_028252736.1:0-62009 GCF_964263255.1 Lissotriton vulgaris
CGATATAGTCACAATATATATATATATATATATATATATATATATATATATATATATATATATATATATATATATATATATATATATATATATATATATATATATATATATATATATATATATATATATATTACCTACTGGCTATCGCCAGTAGGTATATATAGTTAGAATTTTTTCCCTATGGGACTTTTGAAAATTCTATGTCTAATAACTTTGGCGTTTGTGGATGGAATCGGCTGAAATTTTCAGGAAAATGGCACATTTTGTTTCTGAGCAGCCCCTGAAAATTTGGTGGGGTTTCGTCAAGGGGGGGCTGAGAAAAAAGGGGGGTCCCAAAACGCGTTTTTCCCATGTTAATTTCCATAGGGCGGTTGGACTCACTTTTAGCTCGAACGGCTGAATGGATTTGCACGAAACTTGGCAAAATTGTAGGGACTGTTAGCCCGATGTGCCTTTGCTAGGTCTCAATATATGTGCTCCAGTAGTTTTTGAGAAATTAACGTTCAAACCAAGATATATATCTGTAACAGCGCTCCGGGCAGCGATCCGGTCCGCTTACTTTTCGCTTATCGGAACTTTGCGCGCAGAAAGCTGATTGGCTCTCCGGTGTCTGTCAACATTCTAAACAGTCCGGAGCGGACGCCATCTTGTCTCTCGGTAGGATCGAGAGAGAAGAAGAGGTGGAAAACGAAGGGGGAATTTAATGAAAGGGGGCAAGGTATCCCCCTCTTGACCCCCTAGGAATGTTGTTGGGGTTATTAAAGGGTCCCGTGGGGAAAATAAAAAAAAAATGATTTTTCACGGTAGAAGCGCGGCCGCGAACTGGTAGCGAAACGGGAATTCGCCATTTTGTGCTTCGTTAATTAAATTACTAGTTATAAGTGGGTGCGGGAGACGTATCCTAATCCCCTATGTTTCCTGAGGGTGGGTGAGGAGGCTGATATATGTTGATACATCTCTTCCAGCGGCTGTGCGTGAGCTTTTTTTTTTTTTTTGCTGCGTGACAGTCCGGAGCGGCCGCCATCTTGTCTCTCGGTAGGATCGAGAGAGAAGAAAAGGTGAAAAACTAAGGGGGAATTTAATGAAAGGGGGCAAGGTATCCCCCTCTTGACCCCCTAGGAATGTTGTTGGGGTTATTACAGGGTCCCGTGGGGAAAAAAAAAAAAAATGATTTTTCACGGTAGAAGCGCTTCACGGGCCGTGAACTGGGCCGCAAACTGGTAGCGAAACGGGAATTCGCCATTTTGTGCTTCGTTAATTAAAGTACTAGGTATAAGGGGGTGCGGGAGATGTATCCTAATCCCCTATGTTTCCTGAGGGTGGCTGAGGAGGCTGATATATGTTGATACATCTCTTCCAGCGGCTGCGCCATCTTGCCTTTTTTCGAATGCCACAATTTTGTCGTGCACGGCAGCCATTTTAGATGCCAGGCTGGTCCCAGGCTATCACCTAACCCTGCGGATGTAGTTTATGGCCCCAGCTGTAGAGAATTCAGACATGCCAATCCTCCTGATTCAGGCGTGTGACTACTGATTTCAGTGCTAGTCTCCCGCCTCCCGATTTCTGCAAGCAAAAACCCGGGGGCATATTACGAACAACTAGCGATAATTTTTGTCTCTAACTTGTTTAGAGACAAAAATTATCGCCGCACATCGGCGATTTTTATCGCAGATAAACCTTGCTATTATCGCAGAAAAGTCAGCGATATTCATGTATTATCGACCTAATGCTCTTAGCCATGTTATCCACCTCCCATTGGATAACATGGCTAAGAACTGCTCAGGGCAGGTGTTAGATTTTGGAGATATTCGCGCTTAGCGCGAATATCTCCAAAAGTTGGTAATAGAAGGTAGCGATGTTAGGGACTGTTTCCAGTCGCTAACATCTTGGCACGCCACTTTGCATGTCATTAGTGATAAGTATCACTGACATGCAAAGCGGGGCCCAAGATGGTCGCTATCTCCTTTTAGCTGTCACTAACTGGTGTTAGCGACAGCTTGGTAATAGGGAAATAATTTTATCTCCGCTTTCATGGCTTTTAAAGCCAAAAAAGCGGAGATAAACCCCCTTGATAATATGCCCCACGATTCCTTGGGGGTTTCAGCTGACAGGGCTTGGTATTGTGTTACATGGTAATTTTTCCATGAAACGTCAGAGGGTCGATGCAGGGGTTCTAGAAGAGGTGATAAACCATTTAAGCCTCATGAACAAGCGCATGGTCTTTTAAAGATTTGTGAAGTACTCGGGGCGGCGGTGTGTGTGTGCCCTCTTTCAGGAGCGGGCGGGGGGGCACTGCCAGCAACTTGCCAGGTCAAGTAGTGTTCAACACGTGCATCATCCTTTCTCTGCCTGCTATTGCGCTCCATGCTTCGGAAAGGTAAGAAAAAGAACGTGCATTTGAGTTTGAAATGTCCGATCCTGCAGCAGCACACTTCCAAAGCCCACACATGACAATAACCCGATTCAAGGCCCCATTCACCCGTTTTTAAAAAAAATAGATAACACTCCAAGAAAGTAAGGTTATAAAACTTTATTAACTACTAACTTTAACGAACTGAACAAAAACTAAAAACATTTAAACATTTCTCAACACAAAAAGCAACAATGGTTAGAAGCTGTCTTTTGTGCGAATAGTCCCAAGGCAGCACAACGTGCAGAGTTCTGGACGGCACCCAGGTGATGTCGCCTGGGTGCCGCACTGGTTTAGGGATCCTACAATGCTGCTCCGAAAATTGGCGTGGGGCGTCCCGGGTGGGGCGGGGGGAGGCCTCGTCAGTAGCGGTCTGTTGTGCGAATAGTCCCAAGGCAGCACAACGTGCAGAGTTCTGGACGGCACCCAGGTGATGTCGCCTGGGTGCCGCACTGGTTTAGGGATCCTACAATGCAGCACAGAAAAACAGCGTGGGGCGTCCCGGGTGGTGCGGGGGGAGGCCTCGTCAGTAGCGGTCTGTGTCCAGTGTCACATGGCTGACACAACTTGTACGACAGGCACCCAGGTGATGTCCAGTAAACTGCCGCACTGGTTTTGGTATCCTACAATGCTGCTCCGAAAATTGGTGTGCGACGGCCCGGGGGGGGGGGCGTGGGGGAGCCGGCGTGAACGGGCCTCCCCAGGTGGCGGCCATCTAGCTGAGTTGCGCTCGCTCTTGCGGCCACAGCGTCTCGCTCACCATGTTGTTGAGTTGCTCCCACTCTTGCAGTGCAGCGATAGGCGGCTGCCACATGGCTCTTAAAATGGCGGACAGCTCCTCGGTTTTAGGCCTGGTCCACTGAAATGGCCCTGGGACACTTTGGAACTCGGACGCTTGCCTGCTAGGGCTTGGGCTCCATTCACGAAAAGCGTCCCCTCAGCCGTGAAGATTGTATAAAAGTCTTGGGGGGCCCCCGACTCCCGCAGGCTTCCGGTGGGGAGCGGCTGCCATGATTGCTCGCGGAATGACCACGACGGAGCCACGAGATGGTGGTGCTCTCATGCTGACGCCAGCTTCAGTCTGAATGATCCAGAAACAAGGTGGGGCTTTCATCGTTTGGGAAAAAAAAATGTTCTAAACCAATGAAAAGTGTTATTTTTAGGTCATATGACCAAGCCTTACATCTTTAGGAAACCAAAAGTAAAATGAACCAATGAAAAGTTTTATAAACAAGTCACATGACCTGTTATGCGGCATAGGGCTACAAAAAGCGTAGAAAATCCGTTGGCACGTGAGGCGGCGTCAGTAGCAGACCGATGTGCGAATAGGCCGAAGGCAGCACAACGGGCCGAGATCCGGATGGTACCGAGGTGGTGTCCAGCAAATTGCCGCACTGGTGTGGCCATCCTACAATGCTGCGCCGAAAGACGGCGTGTCCAGCTGAGTTGCGGTCACTGTTGCGGTACAGTGACTCGAACGCGCCGAGATCCGGATGGCACCGAGGTGGTGTCCAGCTAATTGCCGCACTGGTGTGGCCATCCTACAATGCTGCGCCGAAAGACGGCGTGTCCAGCTGAATTGCGGTCACTGTTGCGGTACAGTGACTCGAACGCGCCGAGATCCGGATGGCACCGAGGTGGTGTCCAGCAAATTGCCGCACTGGTGTGGCCATCCTACAATGCTGCGCCAAAAGACGGCGTGTCCAGCTGAATTGCGGTCACTGTTGCGGTACAGTGACTCGAACGCGCCGAGATCCGGATGGCACCGAGGTGGTGTCCAGCAAATTGCCGCACTGGTGTGGCATCCTACAATGCTGCGCCGAAAGACGGCGTGTCCAGCTGAGTTGCGGTCACTGTTGCGGTACAGTGAGTCGAACGCGCCGAGATCTGGATGGCCCCGATGTTGTGTCCAGCAAGTTGCCGCACTTAAGTTAAGGGACCTACAAGACAATCCCCCGACAACTCCTGTGGCCAGATCTACCTCATCAATGTCTTTGTCAGGAAGAGAGGCACAGGAAACTGTGCCAAATATTCAACCAAATTTCCAACATATGAGGTTTACTTGTATAGATTGCGGTGCAATGTTGTCGTATGGGAACATGAGCATCAATTTGATTAATATGGTGTTCGAAAACCATAAGTGCCCTAATGCACCCAAGAAGTAATTTTTTTTTTGCTCCTGTTGAGCCTTTTTCAATGCCTGTTTTTTGTTGTTTCCCCTCCATCAAAAACAAAACAAAAATACAAGGCGCCAAGATCCGAATGGCAAGTCCTGGATGTTGAGTGCCTCAGTTGAGAGTTCTGAGCAGTGCTTGTAAGACTGTCTGAAGCTTATTTGCACCTGCTGCAGCTTCACTAGGTCCGGCGGAACTTTTTTCCTTTTCCTTTCTGCTTCTTTTCCTACAATGCGTTTCATCTGAAGACACGACCAGGTCCCTGAATGTGTGCAGGGGGACGCTATTGATTGAATGAAAATGGCGGCTTGACACAAAGCTGACTCAAGCGTTACTGTTGGTGCTATACAGACAAAAATTGGTTTTCAGTTTGTACATTCTTCAGGTTTTTTTTTTTCCATCCAAGTCTGATTGAGAGTTTGTAGAAAAATGGCTTCAGATTTTCCACATACTACTCTTCAACATTCTTCCTAAATGTAACAATGTGAAACTCACTAGGAGAACGGCTGTTTCTGTTTCCTTTCAAAATGCTGCCACCAATATTTTCTGAATGGAAGACACCATCTTGTAGCATAAAGGGCCGAAAGGGGTTCTGGTCTGGCCGATGGTTGGTGGAGACATTTTGACTATATCTTGGACCTGCCCGGCCTCGCCCAAAATGGCGCCGGTATAAATGGGACTCGTAACTCCTTGCCCGCAAATGTATATCTAGAAAATGTTATTGTAAGTGGCCCTGTCGTATTTTAACTACAAAATGTACGTCCACCGATTCCGCAACTGTTGGACACCTTTGTTCTTGTCACCTAATGGCCCGCTCGTTACGTTCTTCTACAGTGTAAATGTCTCCTCATCATATACGATTTCAGTTTGCTCCGTGGCCGGCCCACGTGGTTATAGGCCCGTATTTGTATACTGACATTTTCACAATAAAGGTTTTTAAAACAAAACACGGTAGTAGTATTTTCATTTGTAAAGTTTTTACTTTTAGTGACTGTTTTCGAATCAGTAAAAGGCAAGTGAAATAAAGCAGTCCAATTACATGACGGATAAAAGGTATAATATGTAGGAACGCAGTAAAGATAAATGGTCAAGGGCAGTTGTGTTTTTCATGTCTGCAACATAAAGTGATCGATAAGAATCTGATAATCAGGCGTATCGGCGACTAAGACAGCAGGCCGAATCTCTTTTACTCAACGGCTCCGTCATGGAAGGAAGAAACGCCCTTTTTCTCGAAAAAGGAATATATTTTACTTGCAAGACAGTTGTAAATTTTCCGGGAAAGTACATTAGCCTGGAATATTATAACATATGTTTGAAAAAAAAATATTGTTCGAAAATAATAAAAAGCGTAATTTTTAGGTCATATGACCAAGCTTTTCATCATTAAATTAACAAAAGTAAAATGAACCAATGATAAGTTTTATTAACAAGTCACATGACCTGTTATGCTTACGTTACGCGCTGCGCGCCGCGCCTCGGATCACTTCCGGGTGCGCTAACGCGGCGTGTCATAAAACGCATTACGCGACAACGTAGGTCAAGAATATAGTCTAAATGTCTCCACCAACCAGCGTTCAGAACACAACCCCTTTCAGCAGTCCAAAAAGTTCTGTTAAATGACAACAGAGGGGACAGGCAACAAGAACCATCAGTCAAAGAGGGGAGGGCAAGTTCTTCTCTTCCGGGTCATGTTGGGGCGCTACCGGAACTGATCGAATTGGTAGTCTACAGTGTTTCTGGATGTTTCAGACTAAAGCTGGCGTCAGCATGAGACCACTACCATCTCGTAGCTCCGTCGTGGCCATTCCACGAGCAATCATGGCAGCCGCTCCCCACCAGAAGCCTGCGGGAGTCGGAGGCCCCCAAGACTTTTGTAGAATCTTCACGGCTGAGGGGACGCTTTTCGAGAATGGGACCCAAGCCCTAGCAGACAAGCGTCCGAGTTCCAAGGTGTCCCAGGGCCATTTTAGTGGACCAGGCCCAAAACCGAAGAGCCGGCCGCCATTTTGAGAGTCCTGTGGCAGCCGCCTATCGCTGCACCGCAAGAGCGGGCGCATCTCAACTACATGGTGAGCGAGACGCTGTAGTCGCAAGAGCGGGCGGTAAACAGCTGAATGGCGGAAGAGGCACAGTGTAGCAAAAGCGGGCGGAATGGCAACTAAAACGATAAAGGGGCGCCCCACTACAGCTTGTCTTCAGGTCAAACGGATTGTGGGACAAGGTCCAGAATTGAAGAGTCATCAAAAGGCAAAAAGTTCCGCCGGACCCCGGGAGCCGGCCGCCTATGTCGGGGGCGATCTCAGGCTACACCAGTGCTATAAGACTTGGGGAGGGTGTCGGAGCCAAGCGTCTTCTCCGAGTCCATGGACATCACACCGCCCCTCAGGGGCCTCCGTCAAGCTGTTTAGGAAGGTAACATATCACATTGTTTTCTAATGCAGTCAGGTCCACAAACGACACTCACTTACTTTGAGAATAGTGAAGCTGCAGTAGGTGGAAATAAGCTTCAGACAGTGTTACAAGCACTGCTCAGAACTCTTAACTATGGCACCCAACATCCAGAACTTATGCTATTTGAGAATGGTAGTGACATCGAAGCATCTCAGGGACCAAAACCATTAACGTACTTTCACGTATGAAAATCTTACTTGGGGAGGGGGCAGGAGCGAAGCACCCCCTCCCAGTCAGCGCCACCACACCGTATGTTGAAAATCTGAAGCCATCGTTCTACAAAGTCAACCAAACTTGGATTGAAAAATCTAGAAAAATGTACAAACTGAAAACCAGTTTTGGTCTGCATAGCATCAGTAACAACGCTTGAGTCAGCTTTGTGTCAAGCCGCCATTTTGATTCAATAAAGCACAGGCATTGAAAAAGGCTGAAATTCAGAACTCTAAACTATGGCACCCAACATCCAGGAGCTTGCCATCCGGATCTTGGAGCCTTGTGCTGTTTTCGATCTATTCACACATCGGTCCACTACTGACATCATCTTATAAACCAACGTTATGTAAATAGTTTTTTAATAAAATGTTTTACCCTGTTTCTTTGCTGGTGTGTTGTCTATATTTTTAATATTTGCATAGGGTTTGTCGTTATTTTGTGCGGGATGGGTGATGGAGCCGAGCTGTCTTGCAGCCCTCATGGTGTGGAGCTCAGTTCATCTCACTATTTTCGTATTTCTCATGAAGGGTTGTTCCTAATATTTCTATTTTAGCGAGGTCAAAAAGAGATCCAATTAGTGGCCTACTGATTTTGCTCGATTACTTTTATTTTTTTACACGATTTTTCACTATCTGCAAAGACTAAACAGAGTATTGCGACTTTGTGCTTGTTTGTAAATAGAGAATGATAAAAAGAGAACCAATTCTAAAACAGTAAATGCTTGGACAACAATCAATCAAATGGAGAGACAAGGAGGCACGACGGATTACAACGGGGGTAAAGGCCTGCGTTAACTACCCTTCAGTATCTGCAAAGAGAGAGTACTACTAAGGCAAAAGAGGGGAGGGGGGGGGGTGCAGCGTTCAAAGCACATCAGCGTGCATAAATACGAAAATGTTTTTATCTATCACGTACTTGACATTTTAAAGCTTTTCATATTTGCTATTAAAAAACCAATGAAATTCACAGAAAAAACCATAGGTTATAGTGGATATATAGTTAGGAATTTGCATTTACAAAACCTTGAAAATTCAATGAAAAAACCATAGGTTATAGGCCATATATAGTTAGGAATTCGCATTTACAAAACCTTATTTTACTCGCATAAAACCATTGAAATTCCATATATAGTTATAAGCGCTAACTATATATCGCGCACCCGCAATCCACTGCTGATGATGTCACATATTACATCATTCATGACATGGTCAGTGACATCACTGATGACATCACTGATGACATCTCAAATGACATCACTGATGACAACTCAAATGACATCACTGATGACATCTCAAATGACATCACTGATGACATCACTGATGACAACTCAAATGACATCACTGATGACATCTCATTTGTCATCACTGATCACATCACTCATGTGATAATACAATGAACCTCTTCAGATTCTAATATAACCTTACATACACTCAGTATAAACAGACACTCACAGACTGTCACTCATCCATGGAGTTACTCACACACCTAGTCAGTCATGCAAAGAATCAATCACACCTCCATTTCCTCAACTATAAAGTTATACACATCTTACTTATTCAAACATATAATAACACATATTTATTCTCTTATATAATCCCTGATACAAGCTCACAGTGATCGATACAGCCACTCACACATTCACTGGCTCTTATGTTCAGTTATTTATATATCTCAACTCTCACATGTATTGTGTTTTACATACGTACTTACTTGCACATGTAGCAATGAGAAATCCATTCACTCACCAACACACCCATGCACAGTCAACCGCCCATATAGCTGTTTCCACATGCACTCTTGAACTCATACTCCTAGTGAATCAACTGCTTACACATCTATGCACAGAGTCACGCACCTCCCAGCCACCCACACACACACTCAGCCTCCCATTCAAATACTTGGGCAACCAATCAATAACCCATATGGCCACTCTTATAGCTACTGATCAACACATGCAGCAGCTTACACAACAACAAACATACTGATGCACAAATTAAGACAGTTTAGTCACTAACCCATGCACTCAGTGAGACACATTTAATCACTCACTCATACAGTCAGTCATGCACCTACTAAATTCTTCATCCAGACACTTATACATCCACTCATTCTTCAATATGTGAAACATATTTAAACTTTACAGACACATACAATCACTGGATGTTGTGATCAGTGATGTCATCAGTGATGTCATTTGAGATGTCATCAGTGATGTCATTTGAGTTGTCATCAGTGATGTCATTTGAGATGTCATCAGTGATGTCATCAGTGATGTCACTGACCATGTCATGAATGATGTAATATGTGACATCATCAGCAGTGGATTGCGGGTGCGCGATATATAGTTAGCGCTTATAACTATATATGGAATTTCAATGGTTTTATGCGAGTAAAATAAGGTTTTGTAAATGCGAATTCCTAACTATATATGGCCTATAACCTATGGTTTTTTCATTGAATATATATATATATATATATATATATATATATATATATATATATATATATATCCAACAAATTTCGTTTTACCAGCATAGAAAAGAAAACGAAGTCCAGGCCACAATACTTTGGTTAAGTGTGCTTTAATTTTTGGCTGAAATTAAAGCACGCTTACCAAAGGGTTGTCGCCTGGACTTCGTTTTCTTTTATATGCTGATAAAATGATATTGGTTGGATTGTTGGGTGTAGCGAGCCCGTCCCGGCCCGCCGCTGCAAGAGGCTGAGCAGAATTGCAAAAAACGAGGTGGATATATATATATATAATATATATATATATATATATATATATATATATATATATATATATATATATATATATATATGTTCAAACAATGCGCTCCAGCTCGGGTGCCAAAAGAAAGCCGGATGGTTGATTGCCGCGGTGAGCCCTCCTGAAAAGCGCTGGAGCGCATTTTTTGAACATATATATATATATATATCCAAGCTCCGATGGGTCAGTAACAGAGGCAAACGAGTATATACAAGCGCTTAACAACAATGATTGCAATTTAAGGTTCACGGGAGAGGTGAGCAATGAAAGGGTCAATTATTTGGACCTTCAAGTTAGTGTGAGGAATGGTAAGATCTGTACTCAACTCTACCGAAAACCTACGGCTGATAATAGTGTATTGCACGCCTCCAGCAGCCACCCCCGTAAACTCATAAATAGCATCCCCTATGGGGAATTTTTAAGACTCAGGCGCAACTGTACTCAAGATGAGGACTTTGAACAAGCAGCCAGTGACAGTGTGGAAAGATTCTCAGAGAGAGGTTATAATCCCAACCTTTTACAAGATGCTCTGAGCAGAGTGAGAAAATTGTCCCGCAGTTCCCTCTTCGATAAAAAGACCCGTCCAATCACTGATGGTAAATTTCGCATGATAACACCCTAAGCAGCCAATTCTTTACGGTTGAGATCCATAATGACCAAACATTGGCACATTTTAAAAACTGACCAAATCGCTGGATCTGATATACCAGCTGCTCCGCTTATAACCTTCAAAAAGGGCAGATCGCTACGCGATCATATGGTCCAAAGCCATCTCAAACCTTTAGATAAGAAGCAGGGAACGCTGAAAGATGTCAAGGGCTTCTTCCCATGTGGGTAGTGTAAAGCTTGCGCAGCGAGTAAAAGAAACCTGACATATGATGTGAAAGGCTGTAAAGGGGGTAAGAGAATAAACAAATTCATGTCTTGTTAAACAGATCATGCTGTTTACTGTTTAATGTGCCCTTGCCAATTGAAATATATTGGCAGTACAATTAATCCTGTAAAACTGAGAGTGTTGGAGCACATGCGGGCCATCGTGAACAAAGATTTCACCTATCCGGTTGCCCGACATTTTGCAATCAAGCACGACAGCAACAGGGATCTTCTGAGATACTTTTGTTTGGACTGTGTTGTTGAAAGCCCGAGGGGTGGCAACAAATTGCAGACACTCAGGAGACTAGAGTCTCGATATATAATCGATCTGGAGACTATGGCACCCGGAGGTCTAAATATGGGAGAGGAAATGGCATCACATTTGGGATAATCATAATATACCTGTCTCTGGATAACTGTATATGTTAAGGTGTTTAAATGAATGCTAGAAAAGACACCTAGCACCATGGAAACACAAAAGAATGTAAATTGTAATAGGGTTTATTAAAATTGAATATGCACCTGTAAATCACATTGGATACTAGAAATGTCTGAGGCATGTCAAATTTTACCTGCTCATGATATTACCCTGAGATCTATGCGGCCATTTAGGTCACAATTGCCGACACACGGCAAGATATCATCAGAAATTTGGTACTTTAAACCTATGATTAACGTATAATAACGGAGACGTTATAGTCTTATAACGTCCATCTCTCAGGAAATCGTTGTTTTGGTAAAAAGTGCCTGTAAGACCTCATGACCGATGTAACAATATGACAGTAATTTCTATGTTACATTCTTTGCCGATCCACGGCATGATTAGTTGTTGAAACAATTTGAAACATTCACCATGAAAACCATCACAATGGGATGTATATTTAAAGATGGCGCGCAAAGTTGAATGTTTGATGATGCCCTTTGTTTGTTTCAATGATCCTAGTGAACACACAAAATGGTGCCGCGCAGCGCGTTCAATTGTGAACACTGACGAAGGGATTCTTTCACGAAACGCGTTTGTTCTTTGACTAAACCTTTGCCGAATAATGAAAACCCCGCTGCATTTCTTCTGACCCGGCTGGGTGTCTTTGAGGAATTGGAGCTACTATATATATATTGCCCAACACTTTCCCTTGAGAAAGAAAGTAGGTCTCACTCCGTCATTCATTTTTCAAAGCATTTTAAGCATGTTTATTTCACATCACTCCCAAGATGGAACACAAAACCGACGCGTTTCGATCTCCCCTGAGATCTTGATCATGGCAACGGACCCCTGACTTCAACACATATTCAAAGATCATTAGTGCTCACATCACTTCCTGTCAACACATTGTGGGGCATTATGGGATTTGTAGCGACTTTTACCGAATCAACACACCACATTGCTATGCATTATCATTAAAGTGCAAATAAATCTGTGACCATTTAAATTAAACCGGTAGCCATTTAAATTAAAACGAGTTACAGCCTATGATTACAAAAAATCCCCATTTTGGTAGATTTCAATTTTTGCTCGTGAGTACATTACCCATTTTACAAACTTTTGAATTTTTGAAACTTTATGTCATGCATTTGAGTATGGGTTGTCCTGAGAAATTAGTACAAAAACCCCAACTCAGTTCATATCCATGTAGCCTATTAGTGCCTCCAGTGGCCTAATTTATCTACATGGTTTACCTTTATACTGCCCCTCCTCACCACATGTAACTGCTTCTAGTGGCCTCTTGGTTACTGGTTGGGCTGATATATTTAGGCCAATTTGTCAAACCCTCCTTCTTATTTTCTCCACACACTTTGGGGCTGGACTCTACACTTCCAAAACCAAAAATTTTAAAAAATCTGAAAACTCCAAAATTGCCATGTGCCATAGCACTAATAATATATGATAAATAATAAATAATAATGTTTCTGTGATTAAGGTCTCCATATGTGTACGATAGGTTAACTATTATTCACTAACTACTATTTGTCTTACATCCTGCTATTTACAACTGTCCATATATAGAGTTCTTTTCAGTTATCCTTGCATCATATTATTTACAATTGTATATACATTTCCTCACTCTGATTGAGTCCGTGCGGTGTTTGAGAACGCAACTTCAAAATGTATCTCAATTCTTTTTGTCTAAGTTTTGTTTCCCTATTACCGCCTCTCACCTGCTTCTTCAATGTATCAATGCCATAAACACGTAGGGTTTTTCCAATTACTGTCATTGGCTGTTTCCATGTGTTTTGCAACTGCGTTGCTTCTGTCTTTATGTGTAGTTGCTCTTACATGTTCAAGAATACGTTTTTTCAGTTCACATATGGTACTTTCCACGAATTTAAGTTGCATGGGCATTCTATTACATAAACAACGTACTGACTCTTGCATGTGATCAAATCCTGTATGTTCCAAATTTTTCCATCCGCTAGCATGACCTCTTGAGTGTTTTATGTGATCTGGCACACTTTATAATTATAACACTTTTTGAACCCTTTGCTTTGTAGCCAAGATTCATTTTTTTCTTTGTGAAAATTACTGTGTGTCATCCGATCTTTTAAATTAGTTGCTCGTCGATATGTTATACTTGGTGCATTGCCCATCATTGTTCCAACAGTGGTATCTAGTTTTGAAATCTTCCAATTTCTTTTTAGTATTTGCCTGATTTGTGTCGATTCTTTTGAGAAAGAGGATATGAATCTTATGGGTTCTCCTTCACCTTTTTTGGTTGCACTTTCCAGGACTGTTTGTAATAAATCCTTCCGATCTTTATCATTAGCTCGCTCCCATCCATTTTTGATTTGAGATTTTGAATAACCTCTCTTTTCAAATCTTTAAAAGTTGAAGCACTCTGTTTTAACCATTCAGTTTTTTTCTGAGCAAATTCTACGGACTCTTAAAAATTCGCCATATGGAATGTTTTGGAATAAACATTATTGGTGGAAACTGCTTGCATTCAAGGTTACATTGGGTGCTGTCGTTTTTCTGTGTAATGTTGTTTGAATTTGATTAGCCGTTATGTAGATCTCTGTGTCAAGAAAGATGACTCTTGTTTCACTTACTTCATATGTGAATTTGAAATTTGCACTTGTCCTATTCAAGATCTCAAAATATTCCTTGACCTCCAGCTCTGACCCATCCCAGATGATCAGGAGGTCGTCAATAAAATGTACCTAAAGAATTGTTTTATTCAAAAATTTGTCATTGTCAGATTGCCAAGCCCATTTCTGCTCCCACCAGCCCATTGGGAGACAGGTGAAGCTTGGGCTGAAGGAAACGCCCACCGCAGTGCCTTAGGATTGATTAAATATATCCTCTCCATAGTTGAATACATTTTGTGTCAGACATATTCTTATCATCTCTTCCAGCATGATGTTATGTTGGGTATAATGGATGTTCCTTTCCTTCAAGAAAAATTTGCAGGCTGAGATTCCAATTTCATGATCAATATTGGTATATAACGATATGAAGTCTATCATTATCAGTTTGTAAGATGGATGCCAAGGAGTACCATTCAGAGGTCTCAACATGTCCGTTGGGTCCTTGATGTAAGAACTTATTTTTGAAACTAAAGGTAGCAGAAAGTAATCAATGTAATTCGCCATAGGCTCAAACAAAGATCCATTAGCAGATACTATTGGACGCCCTGGTGGTCTAGTTCGATTCTTATGTACTTTTGGCAAAAAATACATTGTTGCTGTTATAGGATGTTCCACTGTTAGATATTTCCATTTATCATGACCTATTAATCCTTGATCCAACCAGTTTTTTAATTTCTTGTCTAAATCAATCTTCATTTTGGATGTTGGATTCGATTGTAACTTCTTATAATATTCTGCAGCATTAAGTTGTTCATAGGCTACATTTATGGAGTCCTGTTTATCCCAGATGATAATGTTTGCACCTTTATGGGCCATTTTTATTTAAATGTTGTCATCTTGACTCAAAGTCATCAACGCTTCAGTTTCTCTGTTGTTAGATTGTCCATATATTTTTGTTTTTTTAATTTGTAGATATCTTGTATCACAGTTTCGTGAAAGGTGTCTATTTTATTTCTCGGTGTTATTTGTGGGTAAAATTGTGATTTTGTTTTTTTTGGCTTAAACCTGCTCCTAACTGTATGCATGCTTCTTCTAGATTTACATGTTCTAACTCTGTTCTTGCATCTAAGTTTATCAAGTTTATATAGCTCTCTGAGTCTTTTGCTAATAACGTAGAAGTCGGTTTTTTTTCTTTTCTTTGCGTGGCTTGTCTTTTCCTTTCTATTTCCTTCTCCTTTTCTTTTAAGATTTTTGCCAATTTGATCTTTCTTATATATTTGTATAAATCTATCCGAGACTGTGCCATGTTCATGTGTGCACTAGGACAGAAATGTAGGCCTCGTTTTAATAAGGAGCTTTCAGAATCCGTAAGTGGTCTGCATGATAAATTCACAATAGTTAATTCCTGTGCCTCTTCTAGAATGTTTTCTTCACTTTCATACTCCGAGTTGTCGCTCCTACTTTTTCTCCACCGGCCGCCCCTCTTTCCTCTTCTTGTCTGTTTGTACATTGTCTTCCTCTCCCTCTTCCACGACCTCTTTGGTTCTGAGACTGAAATCCCCTCGTCTCCTCCCATTGACGTTGTTGTAGGACCAGTCACATGTCCCCTAAAAAAGACTGCTTATTTTTGTCTATTCTTTGTACATTCTCTCCATCACTTTGATCCGATAAAGTAAGGGATGAAAGGCTGTCTGAGGTGCTGGCTGCATTACTTGTGTAGTCTTGTTGTTTCAATAAATCAAATTTGCGTGCACACGTGAAAATTCTTCCTTCATTGTAATCCTCCTTACCTCGCTGAAATTTGATGCGTTTGTGTGTTTGAACTGACTCTTCATGTAGCTCAATTTGTTTTTCTAGCACAAGTTTGAACGTTTTCATTTCTGGGGATAAATCCATTGTGGAAAGCTCATTCTCCATTTCTCCTAGTTGATTTAAATTTTTTGTAGTGCAATCTCAATATGTTTTATTAATATACTCATTAATCCTAAGGAAGAATTTAAGATGTACTCGTCCCATTCTTGTTAGAGTTCATTACTTCAATCTTGATGACTGGGCATTAAATGGATACGCAATCCCCTAGGAACCCTTTGTACTTCGATATATTTTTTCAAGGTGGTGACTTCCCACCACTTGTTGATCTCTTTTTTGGAGATTTTTTCCAATGACTTCAATTTGGTTTGTATATCCGACTTTCTTTGACTCCTTGGGTATCTCCCATCAGTTACTTGCACGTCAAAAAATTCTGGTGTCAGTAGTAACTCTAATCTTTTAGCCTCTCGTGATTCCATATTGTGTTTTGCTCAGGAGAGTCTATCATATTTTTTATGGTTGAAATTTGATGTGCTACTTTGTTACCGGCGTGACTTTCAGATTTATAATACTCGCATTCACCTTTCAACCTCGATTCTCTGTGGAATCACTCGCAGTGGGCTCTTAGTTTAGAGTTTAGGTTCTGAAATTAGTCACATGCTGACCGACGTTTTTAAACCAGTTCTCTTCAAATACTTTTTAAGTTCGCACACACAGCTTGATTCAGCGGCCGCTTACCTGTCTTCCAGCGAAAACACGCTTTCAACCACCCTCCGGCTTAAAAAACGCTCCGCGGCAGAACAGTCGGCGTCATGCTGCTTCTTCTGCTTGTGAGGAAATAATTATCAATCCATCCGTCGGTCGCCCAGGTTAGCTTGTATACATTTACAATCCTGTGGCTCCTTTCGCTGGCATGGCGCTCTGTGCAGCTGTGTGTTACCTTGCGGTTGAGCCTAACCGCTTTTTGTATTGTCCAACACTTTCCCTTGAGAAAGAAAGTAGGTCACACTCTGACATTCGTTTTTCAAACTTTTTAAGCATGTTTATTTCACATCATTCCCAATCTGACAATGACAAATTTTTGAATAAAATTATTCTTTGGGCCCATTCCATTGACGACCTCCTGATCATCTGGGATGGGTCAGAGCTGGAGTTCAAGGAATATTTCGAGATCTTGAATATGACACCTGCAAATTTCAAATTCACATATGAATTAAGTGAAACAAGAGTCATCTTTCTTGACACAGAGATCTACATAGCGGCTAATCAAATTCAAACAACGTTACACAGAAAAACAACAGCAACCAATGCAACCTGCATGCAAGCATTTTCCACCTACAATGTTTATTCCATCCAAGTGGAGATAGCCCCACCACTTGGATATATTGTGGACTATAGGTTTAGCAATTCATGGAAACCAGATTTCAGGGTGACAGGTTTTGTGCATACATTTTAAACTGGCTTTGAACTGAAGGCCCTATTGAGGGCATGACATTATTTTTCAGTAGGCAGAACCCACTATGGGTCATATTGTGGCAGGAGGCCTACGAGTCCCAGATGTCCGGGGATGACGTCAGCCAATAGGCTATGAAATTGGATGAACCAGGGACTCGTCTCTTTCTGCGTATGCACGCTGTATGCCCCCCCATGAGCAAGGAGCAAAGGAGCTCTGAAACGTATTGGGGCTTGATGAAATAGTCAGAGCTGTTGCCAGTTTTGCCGAATAAAGGACTTGACCATGAACGGCCGGGTTCGCCTGTTACTGCATGCACCTTCAACTGTGGCAGCATATATGAAAATATATATATTCCATATGACACCATCCAGAATTGAAGGGCCCCACACGGCGTGTTCATTTTCTTTATTGTTCACAGGACCGTATGGCACACAACATCGCTGTTACAGCTTAATTCGCCTAAATTCCAAATGCGTTTTGGGCGTTCATTCGCCCTTGGTCACTGGGTCAGCTGTGAGGAGTTTGAGGCAGCAAACAGTAACACTTCCCATTGAGCTGAGTTTATAAGTCCTGCCCAAGTGGGCGTATGCATAACGTGCATTATGGTCTCTGTAGTCAGTTGCTTAATTTCCCTATTGAATGCCCCTGTTTTCCTCCGTTCAACTTAAATTCCACAGTGGGTTGCTGCAATACTCACAAGATTGGTCCCATGCTGGCTTAATGTCCTCGCAAACAAGCTTGCCGTTCCCAATGCGCTATATTAGTAACAGCGCTAGATCTGCCGCCTTGGCAGTGGGGCTCTCCGCGACCAAGGTAGGCTGCTATATACTCCATATGACAACACCCAGAATTGGAGGGCCAACACGGCGTGTTCACTTTCTTTATTGTTCACAGGACCGCATAGCACACAACATCGCTGCTACAGCTTCATTCGCCTAAATTCCAAAACGTGTTTCGGGCGTTCATTCGTCCTTGGTCACTGGTTCAGCTGTGAGGATTTTGAGGCAGCAAACAGTAACACTGCTTTTGCAGTGAGTGTATAAGTCCTGCCCGAGTGGGCTTATGCATAATGTGCATTATGGTCTCTGTAGTCAGTTGCTTAATTTCCCTATTGACAATGCATTCATGTATTGGCTACTGAATTATAATTGATTTTTATGAATGAGGCTGTAACCTTCCTTGTACATCTTTTAATAAACCTTTCATGTCTTTGTAACTTAATCACTCTCTGTCATTCTTGTGGAGCCAAATGTGTTTTTCTTAATTGAAAGGTATTGAAATTTGATATCAGCCTCAGTCGAAACAAAAGGTTTATCTAAGTTTTCTGTTTTAATCTGAATTTGCACTAGAATTTGCATGGAGCATTGTGCCATATCATTTGGTAGCAGAGGATTGTTTGCATTGAGGTTTAGGAGATCTCCATTGTGGTGTCAAATTGGGTCCGAGATTTGCCATTGCCATTGATTCCTATGGCCTTGAAGCCCATAGGACTCAATGGCAAATACCGATTCGGTAATTACCAAATCGGTAAAAATACCGAATTGCCAAGGGGGACAGGGTGTCACTTTGACACCCTGTAATACCCCTGTTTCTGGCTTGTGTGCCATGTGACACACATGCATGCCCTTAGGGCATGTATGTGTGCCACATGGCACAGGTGTACATGCACAGATGTGCATGTACACAGGAATTCGTTAATTACCACCCAATAGTATTGGGTGGTAAATAACGAATTCTTAAGGGCCTGTGGCACTGTTTACTATGCCACCTACATCTGGATTACAGAATCGGTATATTTACCGATTCGGTATTTTACCGATTCTGTAAATTTGCCGAATCGATAAATTTACCAATTCGGTAAATCTCAAGCCCCCATGTCAAACACCAAATACCGGTCGGTAACGGCCGATTTCGGCCGTTACCGACCGGTATTTGGTCTCCTACATCTGGCCCTAAGTGTGTTTGATAGTGCCATAAGGGGACTAATCCCAAAATCCCACAGAGTGATTGCTGCAAGTTGATTTGTGGAAATTTTACTGCAAGGCAAACACCAACCCAGGCGTGATGCTGGTATTTGCCCCAATATGATTGCTGCTTTCCTTTTTTATTTTGAATGGGAGTCTCCCCCCTGTAACTCTGCTTGCCTTCTCAGCCTGCTGACATGCATTTTCCCACCTGCAACTGCAGCACTATTTAAGTAGGCACTGGGATTGGTTGGTTTGTGTGTGTGCCTTATTGGGATTGGTGATTGAGTCATTGGGTTCTGCACTGTGAGTTGTCTCTTCAGTGGTGTCTCACTAGGATTGGATGCTTGGGTCATTGACTATTGCATTGTGATTAGTTGGTAACTGTTGGTTATTTCAATTTGTAGTTTACTGCTTTCATGATACCTTGGGTAAAGAGTAAAGGTTATGGGCCATATGTACAAAGGCATTTTTCATTTCCCAATGGTGTGAATCTCAATATTAGGCAGTTAGGAAATGCAATATGCCTTTTTTGTATGTATGGTATGTATCAAACTAAACTCTGACAAAGCAGAAGTAATGCCTTTCGAAAAAGACACATCCACATGGGAACACAGCTGGTGACCAGCAGAACTCAGACCAACACGCACACCAACAGACCATACCCACAACCTCCACATCATCCTAGACAGCCAACTAACCATGAAGAGTCTAGTAAATGCAGTTGCCTCCTCATGCTTCCACACCTTGCGCATGCTCCGCAGACTCTTCAGATGGATCCCTACCAACACCAGAAAGACCATCACACAGACCTTTGTCACCAGCCACCTTGACCATGGCAACGCTCTCTATGCCGGAATCTCCACAAAGTTTCAGAAGAGACTTCAGACCGTACAGAACAATGCAGCAGACTCATCCTGGACCTCCCCAAACAGACTAAAATCCCTACTCACCTCAGAGACCTCGAATGGCTTTCCTTCCAGTTCAAGTTCCTCACACACATACAAGGCTCTACACAACCTTCTTACATCAACCAGTGGCAGAACTTCAGCCTGCCTGGAAGACAACTGCGCTTCAACCCACACATCTCTTCGCACACACCCCCTGCATCCATCGCGGCTGCAGCAGAGGACCCTTCTTCTCCTACATCGCTGCCAAGACCTGGGACAACATTCTCCTTCACCTCCGAACAGCACCCTCCCTGGCATACTTCAGAAAGTGACTCAGTGCCCAATTACCCCTAGGGATGACAGTGCAGGGCTATACAAATACTGTTTTATTGCTACTTAAGGCATTTGCGGTGGTGCACAATGTGATTTCTACCCAGCAGAAATCACATTTTGGATACGCAAAGTAGGAAATCTCAATTAAAAATCTCTGGGAAAATCTCGGAGTTTCAGGGGAAAATCTCGGAGTTTCAAGGAAAATCTCGGAGTTTCAGGTTCGGTTCTGTCCTGGTTTCGGACTTTTCTTGAGGGGCGTTCGTATCAAGTGGCGCTATATCCATTTACTTGCGAAACTAAATGGCTCTCGTGCGGAGTCCCTCAGGGCTCTGCCTTGAGCCCGACTCTTTTTAATGTTTATTTGGCCCCTTTGGCATCAATAGTTGAGAAGTGTGGTGTGAGTATAGTTAACTATGCAGACGACACCCAACTGCTGTTCTCTTTTAAGGAAAAGGAGGGGGGATTTGACTTGCTTTAAAAATTGTCTGTTGAACATCGTCTCTTTGATGTCAGAAAATTGTTTGAGGCTTAACACTGAAAAGACGGAGGTCCTCTTTTCTAACAATGAATCTCCGATGCACTCAGCCCAGTGGTGGCCTACAGCTCTTAACCCTCCCCCGATTCCGGCCTAATCTGCTCGGAATTTAGGTTTTAAAATGGATACCGAAATGTCAGGAAAAGAACACATTGCTCAGTTGTCGTCAGTGTGTTTTTGGAAATTGAAAACCTTGCGCAGATTTCTACACTACCTTCCTATGGACTGTCGGCAAGCGGTGGTACATGCCACCATTCCCTCACGCTTGGACTATGACAATAGTCTTTTTATTGGTTTACCTGAATACTTTATTTCAAGACTACAGCTTATTCAGAATGCGGCAGCTAGAATTATCAGAAATATCCCTGTAAGACACAGCATATCCCATCATCTGGTGAGTCTTCATTGGCTGCCCATAAAGAAAAGAGTTATTTTTAAAACCATGATCTTGACTCGCCGAGCCTTGCATGATATTAGTCCTAAATATCTCAGAACTAGAATTCAGAGATACTTACAATCAAGAACTTTGAGATCAAACAGTCAAAATCTCCTTAAAGTGCCTAGATTTGCAAAAAGTACGAATGGGGGCCGAGCTTTCTCTGTACGTGCTCCCTTGATATGGAACTCAATGCGGGAGGAACTTAGAAGGATTGAAAAAGAATCTATTTTCAGAAAGGCTTTAAAAACGTGGCTATTTCACCTGAATTAATTGTTTGGCCATGCTTTGGGACTGTATCATTTTGAGGTATACCGTTTTTTCTGGAAACTGCGACGTGGCACTTCCGTTGGAGTTAGCTGTGCGCCATATAAGTATCTAATAATAATAATAATAATAATAATTAGGGATTTCCAAATTGTGAATCGCTAACCGCATGTACAAAGGATTTCTTAAATTGTGACAAGTTGTAAAATGGCCATTTAGATATTGCAATTACCATCAATTTGGATCTGGTGGTAACCAGATCCAAACTATAAAAAGACACCCAAGATGCACCTGGCTCTTTCACAGAGGTGCTCCTGTAGGTTTTGGCAAGGAAAATGAGGATTTTGGCTGGGAGGCGGAAAAGGTGGAGGACGCAGGAGAGGATATTGAGGGTGAGGGTCACCCTGTTGAACACATAGAGGGAGAAGTACAGAGGTAATTCTGGATTAATAGCTGAATTATAACCCCAGCTTCAGACTCCAGTACTCGGTAGCAATACAATCCCACCAAATGTACAGGTATTGTGTTGCTTACTCCTCTTAGCTTCTGGCAGTTAATTGGGGATTACAGCAGTGGTGGGGGGTGTCAAAAAGTGACTCTTCCAGGTTCATTTAGAAGTTCCTGGACATCATGGTTAGCAAGGTTAACCAATACATATGTTTCCCAAATACACACCATTCATTGCAACCGAAAAAAATTAACGCTGTACCAGGTAGAGAATAAATTCATATACAGAAACACGAAAAGCTCACTCTCACAGAGGGCCCCATTTATGAGGTTTTGGCGCTGGGCAGCGTTGCAAGGAATCTTGCTGTATTGCCCTTCATCAAAACAAAAAGGTAGGAATGTGCCGTATTTACGAGATACAGCACATTCATGTCCTTTTCCCCTGCGCCGGCTTACAATGGGCTGCTATGCACTAATGCAGGCACCCTTGAACCATGATGTAAGTTTACCTGCATTGGGGGCTGATTGATTTTGTGCAGGAAGGGACACGTTCCTGCATAAAATTAATCAATTCAGGTGTGTTCCTCTTTCTATGTGTGCTGCAGAATGCAGCACACATAGAAAAAGGTAAAAACATGACATGATATGAAAACATTTCTCCTCATTGCACCTCCCTAACCCCACACCTGGGGTTGTGTTATATTCTGATACATTCCCAGGTTTATGATTTCTCGTAAATCTGTGAATGCTTCAGATTCCAAGGGTGTTGTGTGTAAACACCCACAGCAACACCGATGGAACACCCCTTTGATGCAGTGTTCCTTGTGAAAGGGGCACATATTTACAAGGCCATGAAAACCCACGTAAAGCGGTGCAAAAGTACTGCATGGCCTCATAAATGAGGCCCTCGATGTGTAGGTAGTGTGTGATGCCTCCTGCATGATAACAAGCCTTGTGGCCAGACCCCTAATCAGTCCCATGCCTCCTTCATTTTCCACCACATGAAATACGAAACCGACTGTCACAGGCTGAGTTTTGGGATAGTTTTATACTAGGTAAGACAATTGCTGATTCAATGAATATAGTGCCCAGAACTGTTTGTGTAATGTCACCAAATGGTTTTCCTTCTTATGCTCTTAAGAGACAGTGCACATGCCTTGCGTCCCTGAATACTCACACCATACCTGGCTCAAAGGACAAGAAGTGAAAGGCAGTACAACAGGGCACACAGAACAACACGCTCCATTGTTGAGAGGACGTTTGGAATACTGAAGTCCAGTTTCAGCTGCCTCCACAAGAGCGGAGCAGAGCTACTGTACAGATCTGAGACTGTAAGATCGTCGCCGCATATTCCATCCTGCACAATATCACAATGAGGAGGGTCTGCACAACATCACCATTGGGGACAAGTCTGACTCAGATGATGCATTACCACCACTAGAGGTGGAGCAGGATGGGACTCGTGAAGCAGATGTTCGTGCACAACACACAGAGATCACCAACAACTATTTTGAGATAAGAGTGAGTACCCAATGTAAGAAATGGAATGGACATCACACATGATGGTAATGCATGGTGCATAACTGTAATATCACCTTTTATTCAGGTTGTGACTAAAAGGTATCTCTCCTAAAACAACAGTATCCATTGTGGATGGTACATTGTGTCAACTAGGCAGCAAAGTATGTAATTACATATATAAAAACTGTGTTCAGCGGACTCCCTTGTTCTGGCCTCTGGGATTGGATGCCTTGGCTACAATTGTGGCTTGTGGAACTGTGGTCGTGTCGGACCCAGATGTGTGTCGGCATGTAGGTCTGGTTCTGTATACCTCCTGCAAAGAGGTGTCACTGAGGTTAGAGCCCTCTTCACGCCTAGATGGGGGAAGAATTTTGGGGACACAAAGTTTGTGGATCTGTATATTTTTTCAGGGCTGTGGTCACTAAAAACTAGCCCAAGTGCAACATCCTGACAGCAGTGCCCCATGTCAGTCTCTATGTTTACAGTTCTCTTTTGCCAGGGTTGTTTTGGCCACTACCTATATGTTAATGGAATGGGTGAAGGCATCAAAGTGTGCCAGGAACTGCCTCTGCCTCTGCACATGGTGTTCTTTCTCCATGACAGCAATTCATCTGTCTTACCTTTTCTGCATTTGCTGTATGGAGCTTGACATTCTTAATAGATGCCTATTGCCAGTCTTAAATTGTTTGGTTTGAAGGTACTGTATAGAGATGATGAACATCTCTAGCCCACTAAACAAAGGAGAACTCCCTGCCATGTTGTCTGACACATTCTCATTGTGGACTGTTGCTGGTTGCCCTCTACGCTGTCTGTGTGTCCTACACACAGGTGCAGTGGTGTCCGTGCTTTGGGATTGTCCCTCATCACCATCCACAAAGTCTGGTAGTGGTGCAACTGTTGTTCTCCGAGCAGTGGGAGTTGGACTGATGGGCATAGGCGTTGCTGATGTACTGGCCTCCATTTCCACCTGTTTGTCAGTAGGTCATTCAGCCTCAATTGATTCTGACACATCCTGGGGGAGAGCTGTGGAAAGGCATGTTTACAGTTAGTGTAAACAAATGGTTAATGTCTGTTCACAATATTGTTGTAACAGTGCTTCGGGTGTGTGACATGATGGTGATAGACAGGTATGTGTAATGCAGTCTTCAGCCCACAGTACAGCATGCAACTATGGTGTACTACAACTCCCATAATGTGTTGCCAAGGTACTGCAAGCATCTCAATTGAGTCAGATTTGCTTTGATTTCTTTTTTTGAGGAATGACAAACATTAAGTTAAGTAAAGGAATGTTGTACTCTGGCTGGTTCCAATAGAGCTTCCAATAACTCTTTGTTGCATCCCCCTATGGGCACTCTCCACTGACCAAATGCAAAGGTATCTACCCAGGCTAACTATAATAGAAGAAACACACTGACTACATTTAAACAAAAAACTCTTACACAAACATAGAACTATAACACAGTCATTTGTACTGATAAAAAAAGGATTTTTAATTCGTTTTGATAAAAAGAGATTTGGACACATATACCTTGTATACAGATAATATATATAGTTAAACGTTTTTACTGATAAACAGAAATAAAACATGTGTTCTTAAAATAATTAGAGGACAGCGTTGTTATCCTGTTATTGTTGGTTCGGCTGTAGTCAACGTGTTTCGACACACTATGGTGTCTTCATCAGGACCATATATTTTTCAGCCAATTATTTCAAGAAAGGAAGAGCCGTAACTTTTCCTTAAATTCTATAACTTCTAGGATTGTTGATGGAACCAGTCAGTTTTAGTTTTGTCACACCTGGATCAGCTTTTAAGCATTCGTGAAAAAAGTTCGAAGAGTGAGGCACCTTTCGGCATGTGAAATCTTATTATGTGGATTTCACTGCTCTCATCTCACTCTTTATCTCCTCATGTTTCGTCAGACTTATATTCTTTTTAAAAGGGCAGACCGTTCTCACAACGTTTTAGATTCCAAGGTGGTGGTGAACGCGCCGTCTTTTTGTGATCGCCAGGGAAAACACAGATGCTGTTTAAAGCGCGATGACTGTGGCGAGGGTTTTCTTTTTCTCCCTCCTAATGTGTTTGCTGTGGCTGACGATTTCAAGAAATACGCTTTACTTGTGTCCGTTTCTATTCGCAAATCACTGGATACGTCAACGGTTAAAGCGGCATGCTCACAGCAAAGATAGGAGGTTTCTGAAAAGCCTCTTCTGTTTCCGAGGTTCTTCCGCGTGTGTGCTGGTTTAGAAGATTGGAGGAGTGACATGATGGTGATAGACAGGTATGTATAATGCAGTCTTCAGCCCACAGTACAGCATGCAACTATGGTGTACTACAACTCCCATAATGTGTTGCCAAGGTACTGCAAGCATCTCAATTGAGTCAGATTTGCTTTGATTTCTTTTTTTTTGAGGAATGACAAACATTAAGTTAAGTAAAGGAATGTTGTACTCTGGATGGTTCCAATAGAGCTTCCAATAACTCTTTGTTGCATCCCCCTATGGGCACTCTCCACTGACCTCCGTTGAGGTTATTAAATATTCACATCAGATTAGGTTTTTTTTCTGCTTGATTTGTTTTTATTGAAGTTATTTTCATTCCAATTCTCCTTATTATGCATTATTAATCATTATGTGTATTCATGATACCCCAATGCATTTCGAGCTTGGTCGCTGTTTATCAGGGAGCAGTTCTATAATGGAATCATTAGGCACTGTTTATATAGACTGTCAATAAAGTTATTTACACATTGTTCTAAGCATGCATACATTTGTGTTGTTTTTGAATTGTGCACTAAGTGAATATACAAAAGCCCATGTGATCAACTTTGTGTACCAACTTAGTGATGTGCTTTGTGTACTCGTGTTAAACGCGACGCGTGTTTACTTATTTTACTCTGTTAAAACTCGACCATTATACTTACGAGTTCAATGCTTTTTTGTTTTTTACCCACTGTGATAATGCTGAAATAGTTAACCGGAAAAAGTTGTAATTTAATCAACCAACATTCAACTCGCGTTTATTAAAAATAGAGCATGTTTTTAAATTCTACTTGCGTTCCTTTTAAAATAAAGCATTTTCCTTTATCTTATCACCCGCGCTTACGAGCGCTTGAAGACACTTACTTGAGTTTCGGTCTTCGAAACAATAGTTTATTCTGGCAGCGTATCAGTGTTGCTCCGGTCATTCCTATGCTTAAACTGTGTTCCGCTAGAGGTTTAACGTCGTAATACGACGCTTCGAGTCACGTTATTAAAGAAAGGACTACAGTGGTATAGTACACGGCGGCCATCTTAGGTGTGAATATTTATTCTAATTTACCATTGGCTTCGATTCAGCCGGTTTAAAACGTCAGTTGTGCTGTGTATTAATATACTTTTACTCATAGTGTAGTTAAAAACATTATGTTACACCTGGGCAACATTAGAGATCACTACCTGGCAACTAAGCATCTTATAAATAGTCATGTGTGACTGAAAGTAAAAACATGCCAATATTACAATATAATTCTTTCTGCAACTATACAGTTCCTCAAGACAGAACAATTCCATTGTTACTCATAGGTAACATGCATATTCTATACGCTCATTGAGGCCGTTTGGTCTGCATGACTGCATTCTCATCATCCAATAATTATCTCTTCTTAGAAGATGTTTGTTGTTATCGTTTCCTTCAACCTTTTCGATTACTTCTAGTATGAGGAATCATAACTGAGAAATGTTGTGTTTTGCCTCCATAAAATGCGTTGCAACAGTCGACTTGGTATTTTTGGTTCTAATATTCGATTTATGTTTGTTAATTCTTGTTTTAAATTTTCTTTCTGTTTTTCCCACATATACCTTGCCGCATAGGCACTTGAACAGATAAACTATATTTTCTGTGTCACTTGTAGCTGTCACACAAAGCTTGATTGTGTTTCCTTTCATTGGGTGATTTATTTTGATCCCACGTATGATGTCATTACAATTATTGTAGTTCATGCATGGTATTGTGCCCCTCAGATTTACTATCGCTCTAGGGTTCTGTTTGAGCATTTCACCTATGTTTTTATTTCTGGTAGACGCAAAAATCGGTGGCTGTGTAAATGAGTTCTTGAAATCAGGTTCTTTGGTTAATATGGGCCAATGTTTGATGATGATCTTTCTAAACATTTTACTTGATATAGAGAATCTTGAAACTATCACTGTTCTGGTGTTTTCCGGTTTTTGTCTGGTCTTTAACAATTCATCCCGGGTCTTTGATTCACATCTTTTCTTTGCGTTCTCTAAGATTGTTGGAGGGTACCCTCTTAGTTTAAATCTTTCTTCCATTTCAGTGAGTCTCTGTGTCGAGTTCATCGGGTTTGATACGATCCTTTTTACTCTCATCATCTGAGATGGCGGTAAGTGGGTTTTCAATGATAATTGGTGTTAACTACTGAAATGCAATATGTTGTTCCTTTCAGTTTTTTCCCGATAAATATCAGTTTCTAATCCATTCTCGGTTATAGTGCCTAATACATCCAGAAAGGTTATGTGGGTCTCCGATATTTCACTGGTGAATTTTATTTGTCCATCAGCCATATTCCATCTCGACAGAACCGCTTCTGCCTCTTCATGGGTACCTTTCCACAACATGAATATATCATCGATATATCTGAAGTAAGCTGTTATATGTGTTTTCCATAGGGAGTTCACCAATATATGTTCCTCTTCAAATCTTTGCATTACTAGATTAGCGTTCGCCGGTGCTGTACAATTGCCCATGGATGTTCCCGTGAGCTGGAGGTACCATTCATCTTGCCACTGAAAATAACTTTGATACAGAGTGAAATGTATTAATTCCATTAGGAAGACTTGCATTGGTATTTCAAGCTCTGCTCATGTCAGTGCATATTCCATCGTTTCTAACCCAATAGAGTGTGGGATAGATGTATATAGTGATTTTACATCCGCTGTGCATGGTAGCACTTCCTCTTGTTTTGTCAATGTTATATTTTGCAGTTTGAGCAAGATGTCCTTGGTGTCTTTTATTTAGGAATTCATTTTTTTAACACTTGGTTGAAGATATTTGTCAGTGAATTGACCTACAGGTCATGTATACTACCGCAGTAGACAGTATAGGTCTGAACGGCGGGTCTTTTTCGTCCTTATGAATTTTTGGGACCATGTATAATACAGGGCTCTTCGGGTTCTGTTTAATCAAGAACTTCATTGTTTTTTCTTTTATGACTCCTGAATCATATGCTTTGGTTACTAGTTCTTTCAGTAAATTCGCAAATTGTTTTGTGGGATTTCACTCAAATTTCATATAGGTGGTGTAATCAGACATGTGTTCTTTCACACGTGTCTCATAGTGAGCCCCATTGATATTTACTAGCCCGCCCCCTTTATCAGCATTCTGACAAATGATTTTAGAATTGTTTGCTAGTTTCTTTAGTGCGTCCAAATCCTTTTGTGTAATATTTTTAGTTGTTATTGGAAGCACTATTGGAATGAGTTAAATTAAGACGTGTCACAAGGAAGGTAATGCCACCACTAGAGAACCCCAGAAAGTTGTAAAAACGCCAGAAGGATCTAGAGAAAGCATAGGTTGTGCGCAAGCTACTATCGATTATTGATCAATAAAACTTCCTTCCATTTGCCATCATCACACCTAATATCGAATCTAACAAAACAATGTCATATGACAAAATCACCAAGACAACAGGCCAATGAGCAGAAACATTGGCATTTGCAAAAGAAGAAGCTACTAGGATCTACGCACTTATACACGAGGAGACATCATAAGCAACTACAAAACTAACCAAGGAATAGAAATTTAAGCAGCTCATATACCTATCAAAGCATGAAATAAACCAACGATTACATGCGAGCACACTAATAAAATATCATAGGGCGCAACGCATACCCCGTGGACTGAGGATAGCACTAAAACCATCTCTTTGTAAGAATGCACAACAGTTTCAAGAACGATGGTATGCGGTTTTAAACAAGTGATCACTTGATTTAATACTATTAATTGTGGAGGAATTGTCAAATATATTAGAAGATCTATTTTTTTTTTTTAACTTTGTTTATTAAGTTTTAGGAGTACAAGGTATAAAACACACCTATACATAAACAGTTATACAACGTAACTGAGAAGGATAGTGACAATCTATTACATCAGTGTCGTGTGGAGGAAGAATCAGGAGCGAATCGTACATTAGGGACGTCGAGGTTAGGTATTCCATCATAGCTGCCCATTAATGCAATGTCTAGTGATCACCTCAAGGTTACACATTACAATCATGAACACCATTACAGCATTTGACATTTCGAGGGTCCTCGCCAACAGATTGACTGAAAAGTACTAGTGGCCGGAGGCATCAGGGTCAATCAGTGAAATATCATGTACCAGGGACCTATTCGTCTATGTGGAGAGTGCATAAGCAAGTCGCATAGATTCTCAAGCCATGTTGCCTTCCCCTAGGCTACTTATTGTTACCAAATGTATGACATAGGCGAGAATTCCGAACCCACAGGTCATCATTTTGATTAGCAACAACTCACTATTGTTCAGTCTGTTCTGGGATATTAACATGGGTAGCACTAGCACTGGGATTGAATGGGACACTTTTAAGGCGGGGTTCGCGGCGAAACTTTCAGTTATAGTTTAACAGAAGAGAGAGAAGATCAAGAATGATCAGTTAAAAACGGCCTTGCTGGAAGCAGAGAAGCGGTTAGTGCAGGCTACTATAGAGCGTCAGGAGGTGGAGTAACGATCACAGGAGATTATGTGTGCTAAGGCAGCAGCAGAAGAGAGCATAGCAGTAAGAGCAGCTAAAATATATAACGCACAAAGGGAGAAGTGCTATGAATACAGTGAAAGGGTGGGGCGAACGCTAGCAGTACGCACAAGGCAGAGGATGGCCAAGGAGGAAGTGAAAGAAATAAAAGACATTAGGGGCAACATGATCACAGACAGCGGGGGTATCCAAGAGGTGTTTAGGGAGTTTTATTGTAAACTTTATGAGGAGGAGCAGGATAGAGATAGCATCAAAATACAAAGATATCTACAAAATGTACCTAACAAAGTGCTGCAGGATGAGTACAGAGAGTCCTTGGATGCCTGCCTGGGTGTAGATGAAATCAAGGAGGCCCTGTTGAGCTTACCACCCGGCAAAGCAACTGGGTCAGATTTGCTACCTGGGGAATTTTATAAAACATTTTTGACATCTATTTATCAGGATTTAGTTAGAACCTTTAGGGAAGCACAGACAGAGGCTTCCATCCCAGCTAGCTGGGCCGGTGCAGATAATATAATAATTCTTACAAAAGGAAAGGCTCCCTCAGAACCAGGCTCATACCGCCCTATAACACTGATTAATGCAGATTTAAAGATATTTTCAAAAGTGCTGGCAGCTAGATTTTCAAAAGTAGTGGGGCAACTAGTGAGTCCTTATCAACACGGTTTTATCCCACAAAGAGGCACCACACTGCATGTGAGGAAGATGATCACGCTGTTCGATGCGCAAGGAGTAGAGGGGAAACCAATGGCGGCTATGTTGTTGGACGCCGAAAAGGCATTTGACCGCGTTTCATGGGAATTTCTGTGGGCTGTTCTAAGGAGAGGGGGCTTTGGGGTTGGTTTCATCAAGGCTATTCAAACATTATACCATAGACCCACTGCCTGTGTCAGGGTGAATGTAGGTCGCACCGCTTCCTTTCCAATTACCTGGGTACACGGCAGGGGTGCCCTTGCTCACCCCTGCTATTTGCAATGTATATAGACCCGTTGATCTTAAGATTGTAGTTAAATAACCAAATTTGCCCATTAAACACTCAAATGGGGAGCATAAAAGTTCTCGCCTATGCAGACGATATTGCGGTCATCACACCCTCACCCGCAGAGGCTATAGGAGAAATAGAGCAGGAAGCAGAGCAGATTGGGCGGGTGGCAGGATATGCACTGAATAAAAGTAAATCACAAATTATAAAGAATACTCATGCAGTCTGCACAGACACTCTGGTGGTGGCTGAGGGGGTTTATCTGGGCATAACTATTACTGCAGATCTGGAAAAACTGGTGGAAATCAATATCTGCCCGATTATCAGCAAAGCGAAAAAGAATCTGGACAGGGTGCATAAACTACACATGTCAATAGTGGATAGGGAAAATTATGTAAAGATGAATTACTGCCGAAATTTTTATATTTGTTTAGAACAATCCCGCTATTTTTTAATGTAACCTGGTTTAGTAGAATAGATAATTTGATTAATCGTTTTGTTTGGTCACAGGGGAAGACAAGAAGAACTATAAGATTCATGTCATTGCCACGGGACAGGGGAGGTTGGTCACTTCCAGATCTCAGATTGTATTATTGGGCAGCTGCACTACAACAGATGTCAGGCCTTTTGGGAGGCGCAGAAATGGAAAATGAGACACACGCAGGATCAATAGAGATCTATGGAATAATTCTAGGGGCAGAAACAGAGAATGTATTTCTTAGATACACTGAGCCAAGCTACTTTAAGAGAAGTAGGTTCAAGACGATAGACGCAGCATAAAGGGTATGGAAGGCATTCAAAAAAAGCTTTGGCATGGGTAGATACCATGCATACACCAGACTAGGGGATGACCCTATGCTTCCCCCGGAGATATTTGCTGACACTACATTTAGGGAATGGGGCAGCCTGGGAGGAAAAAAGATGGGAGACTTGTTAGGCCCGACAGGTGTACGTCAATTTGCAGAAATTCAACGGGAATTTGGGGTCAGTACGAGGAGTTTCTTTAAGTACTTACAGACGAGAAGCTTCCTGGCCAAAAAAAGATGGAGCCCATTGGGGTTTGGCGATAATCCAATACAATACTGCGAGTAATAGAAGGGGGGCATGGCTGTACAATTAAGAGGCTGTATGCCGAGCTTATAGCACATAGACGGGATGATTTAGGGAAAGTTGAAGCCAAATGGATGGATGCATTAGAGATACCCAAGGGCATGTTTGGGAAGTCATTGTAGTTAGGACAGGAGGCTCTTTGCTCATCAGCTCTACAAGCCCAACATTACAAAACCTTATATAAACTCTATTATACGCCAGCTAGAATTGCCCAGTGGGGGTGTACACAGGGGATCACAAGCCCGAGATGTGATAGTACGGAAGGAGATATGAAACACATGTTTGCGGAGTGTCCGAATCTTCTCCCCCTGCTAAAAGACATGGAAGTATTTTTTGATAGATCTCTGAACTGCAAGATAAAATTAACAGCTGACATAATTTTATTAGGAGTTGATGAAGGCACTTTGCAATTACAGTTTGCACATTTTGGATTTGTGGCCATGGCGGTGCTGCATTTGTGTATAGCTACTGCATGGTGGGATAAAGTACCACCTACCAAGTAACAATGGTTGGCAAGGCTGCTGCATATACACAATTTGGAAAAGGCCATATATGCCAGAAAGGGGAAGAAGGGCAGAGCATTAGGCTTGCAGATATGGAGCCAGATCGCAGAATGGAAGGATAGGATGGTTAGATCATAGATTGGGCAGTAATTCTTGGATCTGGTTAGACATTGGTGTTTCTGATCTATAGGTTCCCCAGGCTAGATGTCCTGGCAAAGACTTATTTATTTATCTATCTGTTTAGTTTCATCTTTTCAATTTTTATTTTATATGTATTTACTTTATATGTATGTATGGCATAATTTTTTTTGTCACTATCATGTATTATCACTAGCTACTGAGTTTGTTAAAATGTAGGTCACCTGTAAGTACAAAGTAGGATTATGACCTAAAACTTGCCCTACACGGATAGGTAACTAGACTGATATTATGCTTGTTCTTTGACATTTACTTGTGTTTCTAACTTTCTTTTTTGATTTGAATTGTCCTGTGCGGGGCGGGAGGGAAGGGTGTAAATGCTGTAAAAATTGCTGAATAAAAACATTTAAAAAAATAAAATGAAGTGCATACACATTAATTTATATGGATATTCAAATATATTTTGTAACAATCCCCCCTTTTGGATAGACCTATCCAACATTATTGTAAAACCTATTTATATCCGTACTAATATAATAAGGAGAGAGCCCAAACCTTTGAGGCGGGTAATCTCAGGAACCACAGCACCAATCACAACACCCAATACAGCATTGGAAAGGGCAGTGGGCTATGTAGAAGCCCACCATATACATTTAAAAGGTAAAAGAAGCATGCCAGAAAAGTAGTCCCTTGTGGGCGTGACTGCGTTGTGCTGTGGGTGTGTGGTGGGGGCGTGACAAATTCTAGGGTCGTGTGGGACGTTCCGCCCTTCATGCCATGTATCATATCATGTGCTAATCCCACCCTGCTCCCTTTAAATACCCCTGTACCCCGTAATCCTAACCCACCCTTACTCCTTAAAATACCACAACACCCTTAAACACTAACCCATCTTAACTCTATAAAGATACCCTGTACCCCAAAACCCAAACCTATCCCTAAACCCTAAAAATACCCCTGTACCCCAAAACCCAAACCTTGCCCTGAACCCTATAAATACCCCTGTACCTCAAAACCCAAACCTACCCCTGAACCCTAAAAATACCCCTGTACCCCAAAACCCAAAACTAGCCCTGAACCCTAAAAATACCACTGTACCCCAAACCCAAACCTACCCCTGAACCCTAAAATACCCCTGTACCCCACAACCCAAACCTAGCCCTGAGCCCTTAAAATACCCCTGTACCCCAAAACCCAAACCTACCCCTGAAACCCAAAAATACCCCTGTACCCCAAAACCCAAACCTAGCCCTGAACCCTAAAAATAACCCTGAACCCCAAAACCAAAACCTACCCCTGAACCCTAAAATACCCCTGTACTCCAAAACCCAAACCTAGCCCTGAACCCTATAAATACCCCTGTACCCCAAAACCCAAACCTAGCCCTGAACCCTTAAAATACCCCTATACCCCAAAACCCAAACCTACCCCTGAACCCTAAAAATACCCCTATACCCCAAAACCCAAACCTAGCCCTGAACCCTAAAAATACCCATGTACCCCAAAACCCATACCTATCCCTAAACCCTAAAGCTACCCCTGTACCCCATAACCCAAAACTATATCTATACCCTTAAAATATCCAAACACCCCAAAACATATACCTCAGTACCCCAAAACATATACCCCTATACCCATACTTACCTTATCCAAACATAAAAAAACATGCTTTTACCATTCATGCATTTAAAATGAATTTCGTTGTAAATGTATGCATGGTAAAAGCATATAAAATGTAATGTCATGCGTTATAATGGCATTGCGGAGTCATGGTACTTTCGTAATGAAAGTATGAGGAGTGATGGTATGCGGAAAGAAAGTTGCGGAATAATGGGTGTTTACCCTCCCCCGGTAAGTACATTGGTGGCATGGCGGCCCACATCTACAGCAACATACTCATATTTTTTCACCATGAGGTTCTGTAATTCTCGAGTCTGACTCCATTTTGTTCTGTGCCACCATTTTGTGTTACCCTCACGTAGGCCTGTGAAGGTAGCCTGGTGAACAAAGTGGCCTGGCCTTCCTAGTGCATGTATACATTAACTAGGTTTCTTTTTGACTCTGAAATGAACTGTAAGAAACTGACCTCTTCACCTGAAACTGACCTCGCAAAGCCAATTTCCCTAATCGATCTTTGTCTGAGATTGCCAATCAATGTTCAGGACATCGTTAACTTTTAGTTTCCTTACACATGCCTTATCTTGTTCAGCATCTGTTACTGTTTCTTTTTTATGTTTCTTCATTACATGGGTTATGCTTTCAATTATAGGTTTGTCCGGCTAGTGGAGATTGAATTTGGGACATTCCTAATAATTAACTTTTGGGTTGGGATACTGTAAATTGAGTTTTTGTTATGTGATACATTGTCTGAAAATGTACCTTATTGGCTAGAATTTTGTGCAGTGGTTGTACATTTATAATGTGAATTTTTGAGTATAAAAGGAGACGTCTCGCCTTAGTAAAATGAGCAGTCTCCTGTGAATTTACACCGTGATGTATTTCTAGGATCACTGTTACTAGCTGCAGCTAATAAACTTGGTCTCTGATGCCATCCAGAAGTATTCTGTGTCTCTGTATACCAAGATAGGTGAACTCGAAGATCTTAGGCGTGCCCCTGACGCCGCTGGGTTAAACCCCGGTTCTTCAACGGGCGCCCATCGTGGGGCGACTTCAGCGGTACTGGTCCAAGCCCGAAGATTGTGAGGAGCCCCGTGAGGAAATTCTGGAGGACGGCCGCCACTTCATCGATCCCTGCATGTCGAAGTGGACCGAAGATTTTTTCTGCGAGGCTTTCCCTTTTCGACGGCTACGAAAGACTGCTGCCCTGACTGTCGCCCTGTCTTGGACCCTCTTGTGATGATTTGTAAGGCGAGACTTTAGACGGTCTTCTGGTGGCGTGACAGACATTTTGGTTAAGTATAAGTGGGTCGCTCCCATGACTTTGTTTTGTTTCTTGGTTTTGATTCGGCCATTGCAATAGTCGAAGCCGGGGGGTTTGTATATTTGTGAGTATATCATTTTTGATAACCCCTTGAAGTTTGAAGCAAGACTAGTGAGCTAAAATATGCCTGGTTTTAGCAAATTTAGGAAATGGTTTTGTTGTAGTTGTAATAGAGATTCCTGATTGGAGGACTCGTGTCCTATACCTCCGGTTGGAACTCCAGCTTATGAGCTCTATTCAAAGCATGGTGTAGGTCCCATTACCTTTAATGAAGTATGGGTTCATTATACAAGGAAAGATGGTGTTTTACGATGGCCCCAACATGGTAGTTTTGAATTAGATGTTTTAGATAACCTAGAAGTTGTCAATGCATATGTCCATCCTAAACACAGAGGTAACCACTCCAAAATAATTACCAAACAACTTGAGGAGTATATGACTCAGATGGAAAAGCCACTCTTCCTCCTATCAGGGGATTTCAACCAAAACGATATTCATGCATTTGCGAGCTAATGCTCTTAGCCATGTTATCCACCTCCCATTGGATAACATGGCTAAGAACTGCTCAGGGCAGGTGTTAGCTTTTGGAGATATTCGCGCTTAGCGCGAATATCTCCAAAAGTTGGTATTAGGAGATAGCGATGTTAGCGACTGTGTCCAGTCGCGAACATTTTGGCACACCCACTTTGCATGTCATTAGTGATAAATATCACTAACATGCAAAGTGGGGCCCAAGATGGTCGCTATCTCCCACTAGCTGTCGCTAACTGGTGTTAGCGACAGCTAGGTAATAGGGAGATAATTTCATCTCCGCTTTCTTGGCTTTTAAAGCCAAAAAAGCGGAGATAAACCCCCTTGATAATATGCCCCTAACTTGTATAAAGAAATGAGTAAAACCAACTTAAAAAAGGACCAAAAGCAGAATTAAGGCAGCACAAAAAATTCGTAAATTCGACGCTACGAAAGCTAAGATCAGCCCCCACCAACGCACAGCTTCGGACAGTGCTGAAGAAACAAAGAACTGAGCTCAAATGCATAAAATGGAACATAAAAAAAGATGCTGAAAATGAGACATGGGCACAATTATTACATGACATTAAAAGCAGTAATAGCTCACGCTTCTGGCAATTAGAAAATAGGATCCTACGACCACAGCATAAAGTTCTAGGCTCGCATATTGTGGAAGAGCTATGGATTAATTACCTCTCTACCCACTTCAATGACTTACCAGAACATGCAGGAGCGCAAAAAATGAACATCACAGAGCCTAACTCCATAATGCTTTCGCTGAAGACCCCGACCAAGAGAGAGCAAGGCCTACCCAAAAACATACCGGATATAACAGCCGGCCAGCAAATAGCATTAATAAAAAAGCTGATTCGTAAGGGCAGGAAGGAAGGTGCTCCGGAACCAAATGGCATTCCGCCAGCCCTATTCAAGGAAAAGATCACAGAATGGGCTATCAACATGCAACCGCTATTCTCAGAAGTCAGACTCTTAAATAAAATCCCAGAATCCTTGAGAGGGTCAACGATTGTCCCTATATTTAAAAAAGGTGACAAAATGGACCCTAACAACTACCGACTAGTAGCCCTCCTTGACAATGATGCAAAATACTTTGCGGGAACCCTCTTAGAGGAGATCATGCTTTGGGCGGATTCAAATCAGATTCAACCACTGAACCACGGAAAAATACCGGAACAGCTACCAATATTCTGGCCATCTCTCTAATGATCGATGCAGCAAAAATAAAAAAACTGCTGCTGCAGATGTGCTACATCAATTTTAGTGCAGCGTTTGACAACATTGAGAGGCAGACTTTGGGGGAAACTGCCTCAATGGGTGTTACTGCAGCCGATTCTAATCATGCTGAAGCTTCTACACTCTGATACCTGGGTGCAGGTGAAGCTAGGAGGCGGCACACATCTGTCATCTAAAGTTCACACCACCAAAGGCCTCAAGCAAGGGTGCGTGCTTGCCCCGATATTGTTTAATCTGTTTATGGCGGATCTATCAGGTTTACTCAACACATGCAACTCGCATTCCCCGAGGTTGGGAGGGAAAATCTTGAGTAACCTGTTGTATGCAGATGACGTTGTGTTACTCAGCCACACTTACATCGGCCTCCAGCATCTTCTGACCCAAATGAACAGCTACGCTACGGAAAACAAACTTAAAATAAATCAGAGCAAGACACGCACCATGTCGATCAACACCAAGAAGAAGATTCAGAAATCATGGGCCCTAGGCGGCCAAAAAATAGAGTCTGCACTCGTCTACAAATACCTGGGAGTCTTCTTTGATAGAGATGGCACTTTTGCACAGCAAAAGCAGTAAGCGAAAAGGAGAGGGGCGTGCATTGCCGTCACACTAAAAAACATAGCCAATGAATTGATGGGGCCAATTCTAACCCCCTATCTGAGAGCTATTCAGGCTAAGCTACTCCCTTCTATCTGCTACGGCAGTGAGGCGCTTCGTGGGAGAGACTCCAAGAACCTGGATATAATCCAGACAAAAGCCTATAGAATAATGTTTTCGCTCCCGTCCTGTACATCGCCTGCCCAACTCAGGCTGGAATTTGGTTTGCAAAAGCAAGTTGTTGCCAGACAGGGAGCATACATCATCTGCTGCCACAAACTTCGTTCAGCTACCACCAACACTCTAAACTCGCTGCTATGGCAAGATATTCAAAACAGGGACACATCTCAGGCAAGATCCTACCTGCAGGTAGCCTTGGGGGCAACCAATCTAACAGCGATCTGGGACATGCAACTTGGGCATAACCAATTCAAAAAACTAGTCTGGATAACTGTCAAAACTCTATCCTTACTAGAGGATAAGGCCACATTCGCCAAAAGAAAACACGCTTGGATGACATTAAATTCATATAAATCGTTGTCATCATAACCATACTTCAGTCAGGGTTATCCTAAGACCACAAAACTGAAGTTCTTGAAATACAGACTAGGGGTCTTGCCAAGCAGCGAGCATCTACCACCATGGCTCAGAAGCAATGGCCACGAGGTTTGTCCGCTATGTAACATAGACTAGGGCGACATACTCCATCTGACCTGTCTTTGTGAAGAGTTACAGCCAGCCCGCCAACAGCTTTTAAAGGGCCAGTTCAAGCAGCTAGGGATTCGCACGAGAAGGCAAGCAGTGCTAGCCTGCCTGAACCCTTTGAACATGAAACTGAATTGTAGATATGTTAAGTTCCTTGCAATGATCGAGCAAAAACTGCCAAAAACTAAAACTTTGATCATCGATATAGGTAACAAGCAGGTGGCCTACAGGATGTAAGGGAACACGCTGCTCCGCCAAAAGATAAATATTTTGCTCAATCAGACTGGGTTTTTTAGTGCAAGCTCATTATTTAAGGGAACATGCGCCCCGCCATAAGATAAATACTTTCGGTCATTCAGACTGGGTTTAGTGCACGCTCATTATTGATGATTACAATGTACAAGTTTTATGATAAGTCTTTTTCTACTGTTTTGTATAATGTTTTTGCACTGGTTTTAATTAACTATGCATAATAATAATAAAAAACTAGAAGTTGCGCTATTTAAGAAGAAAGCCCTGCCGGCGATGTTTGACTCTTTCCGCCTTTGGCGTAAGGAAGCCAAACAGCGAGAAATTAAGCAAGCTAAGAGAGATAGGAAGGAAAGGAATATATTGGTAATGCAAGCTGCTAGGCAATTTAAGGAAGATGAAGAAGATTGTGCGATTGAAGTGTCAGATAGACAACATTGCATGGCCATTGACAAATGTTACCCGGCTTTGCCACCCCCCTTTCAAATGTGACTAAAGAACCTGAAAAGGATCCTTTGATGTCACATTTACTGAGATTACCACCCCCTTATGTGCAGGGTGCTACTGCACCTCCGTTACCTCCAGTTGTTGCACCCCTTGTTCTCGTTCAACCCCCTGTTGTTGTTCAGCCACCCGTTGCTTCACAGGTGGTTCTTCCTCCCCCGGCGCAGCCCCCTCCAGGGACGCCAGCCTTGCTACCAGCCTTGCCTCAAACTCCTTTGCCTTACACTCCTTTATCTGTGACTTCTCTTATTTCTGTCCCTACGTCTCTGTCGCCTCAAAACACTTTGTCTCCTGTCCTCATGTCAACTACTTCTCCTTCTGCTCGGCAACGAATGACTGAGACTGTCACTAGTCTTTTGTCTCCTTTCTTTGGGTCACTGAATATGACCCCTGTTTCTGAACGTAAGCAGAGACGTAGTCAGCTCCCTGGTCCCAAAGAGCGGGCAGTGTAAGATCTCCTTGCTCATAGATGGGTTTCGAATACCTCCAAGTACAGTCCACAAGTGGTTATGGATATCTTCCTACAGTGGGAGGCACCAAAACAAAGGTATGTTTTTGATGTCATGTGTACCTTCCTTCGTCAGGAGTGGGAAGATAATGAGTTGGGTTCAATTTCACTGGATTTGCTTAATGTTCAGTCTGAATTTGCTAAAGGGACGATAGTGGGTTCTGATGTTGAGGAAGCGGTAGAGACACTACTCACTTTTAGGTCTAAACTTCCACCTCAGTCATTGTTCGAACCTGACCCTTCTGTTAGGAGAAAAGTGAAGCAGTATCCTATGAGAGAGATTCCCCCTGTATAGAGAGCGGCAGTTGTGGCTGATGCCGCTCATGGTATTGCGGCTGCACAGGCTCATTTTCAGCGAGTGTGGGTGCATGTCCCTTGGAAGTGAGCTGAGGTCCTGGCTCTTAAGCAGACCTTGTCTGACCCTCGTAAAAATCCTGCTGGTTATTACAATAAGTTGTCTCAGACAGTTGATGCGTGTGTTATGAATTTAGCTGACATAGATATGTTGATGGGTAATGTAGTTCCTCAACCCTTGTGGGCGAAGATCCGTCACGAGGATCACGCGCCAGAGTTAGGAGATACGTGGGTTAATATGACTGCTGCAGATGGTCGGCAGGTAGGAGGTGCCAAACCTGAACCCTTAGTTGCAGAACTACCTGGTAGGATTATTAATTTAATGAAAACTATGATGCCTCCTCTGCGGGTGAATTGGGACAAGTTAGTCGAATGCTAAATTACCTCGCATTCCTCAGTACCAAATTTCCAGTGATGGCGAAAGAGCTCTTTTAACGATTATCTATGATTTGGTTGAGAAAGGTGTGGTTGAAGAAACGAGAGGTAATGTGTGTAACAGTCCTGTACTGCCTGTCCTTAAGCGTACTGACTCTTCTCAGCCACCTGTGTATCAGTTTGTGATCGACCTTCGAGAGGTCAATAAGATCTTTGTGCCACAGTTTCCTGTTGTCCCGGGCATTACTGCTTTATTGACTATGATCCCTGCCTCAGCTGCTTGGTTTTCTGTCATTGATCTGAAGAACGCTTTCTTCAGTATTCTGATTGCTGAGGAAAGTAGGGATATTTTTGGCTTCTCTTTAGGAGGCCGCAGTTTCCGGTTTAAGCGCGCTCCTCAAGGTTATTGTGAGAGTCCCTCAATTTATAGTCAGGCTTTGAAAACTCAGCTTGATACTCTTGCATTGCCTTCTGGTGCTACTCTTATCCAGTATGTTGATGATCTGTTGGTTGCTGCTGATGATGAAGAGATTGTAAAGAAGTTAGTCTTTCTTTGTTGCGACACCTGTCTGACCTTCAAACAGGCACATGCATCAAAGGATTTTGCGATCACAAACGGTGCGAATCGCAAAAATCGGCCGTTTGCGATCGCAAAATCTGCTTTTGGAATGCATGAAGGGTGAAGGCCCTCGCAATTTGAGATTTCGCAAATATTTGCGAATTCTCAAATTGCGATTGCATTTAAGGAATCGCATTTTACGATTCCTTAAAAGCAATGCATGAAACTTAAAAAAATTGCGATTTTGCAATTAGGGGGAGCAAATTACCATGAGGTTGAACCTCATGGTAATTTGCGAAAACTTTGAAAAATGCACTTTTGTGCATTTTTCAAAGTTTCATGTTGTGCACACACATGCCCTAAGGACATGTGTGTGCACAACATATGTGCACAGAATGATTTCAGGGGTGCAACAGGGTGTCCTTTGGACACCCCTGCACCCTTGAAATCGCATTCTCAATTTGCGATTCGCTAATTGCTAATCACAAATTTAGAATGTCTTCCCATTCATTCCTATGGGCCTCTAGGCCCATAAGAATAAATGGGGAGGGATTCCTTAATTGCGACTCGCAATTTGCGACTCGCAATTAAGGAATATTAAGAAATCGCAATTTATTTAGCGATTTCTTGATGCATTGCATTTTGCAATTCCTTAATTGCGATTCCTTATTTTTGGCAATTAAGGAATTGCAAAAATCAATATTGATGCATGTACCTGAAAGTGTCACCTTCGAAGTTGCAGTATTGCCGCCAAGAAGTGACCTACTTAGGTCATCTCTTGTCGAAGGAAGGAAGACGATTGACCCCAGAGCGCATTCAAGCGATTGCCCAAATGACTGTGCCATGCACACAGAGAGAGGTGCGTGCCTTCTTAGGTATCACCTCCTATTGTAGACAGTGGATTCCGAATTTTTCTTTGCTAGTGAAACCTTTGTTGGCACTTTCTCTTAAGGACACACCACACCCTCTTCCTTGGTCTGACGAATGTCAGAAGAGTTTTTCTGAATTGCGTGATGCATTGTGTTCTGCTCTGGTGTTGGGTACCCCCGACTACAGTAAACCTTTTACACTTTATTTACACGAGAGAGAAGGTTATGCATTGTCAGTGTTGGCTCAACAATTTGGAGACAAGCAGCGCCCATGTGCGTATTTTTCAGCTACTTTAGATCCGGTAGCTAGGGCGTTGCCTAGTTGTCTAAGAGCTACAGCGGCAGCAGCTGTTTCTATCCGACAGTCTGCTGGTTTGGTATTGGATAATACATTGATTGTGATGGTCCCACATGCAGTGGATACCCTATTGAATAGAACGAAGACTCAACATCTTACCAGTGCGCGTTTGTCAGGTTATGAGTTGATGCTTTTGGCTAGCCATGTGCACATCAAGCGGTGCAACACATTGAATCCAGCTTCATTGTTGCCGATTTTTGTAGAGATAGATGCTCAGGAACAGCATGACTGTTTTCTCCGGACAGAGGAGGAAACGGAGGGTAGAGTTGATCTGAAAGATACTCCTCTTTCGAATCCTGATGGTACCTTATGGGTAGATGGTTTGTGCTTTAAGCTTCCGAATGGAGAGACGAATGTAGCATATGCTGTCACAACTTTGCACATGATTGTTGAAACAGCACGTATTGCACAGAATTCAGCGCAAGCAGCAGAGTTGATAGCATTGCCTAGAGCGTGTGTGTTGTCAAAAGGAAAGAGAGTGAATGTTTATACTGATAGCCAATACGCATTTGGCGTGGCTCACAGTTATGGTCGCTAGTGGAAGGAGAGAGGATTTCTTATTTCCCATGGTACGAAAATTGAGCATGGACAATCAGTGAGTGAACTTCTTGAATCACTTACTTTGCGGACCCAAATTGCGATAGTGAAGTGTAGTGCGCATAAGAAGGTTACGGATGATGTGGGTCGAGGGAATGCGTTTGCAGATGAAGTAGCGAGAGAAACGGCGAAAGATGTGACGAGTCGGATGTATGTTGCAGGTCCTGCCAGATGGGTTGTGGAAGGAGGAATGTGTGAAGATACAACAGAAAGTGTGAAGATGATTCAGACAGAAGCTACCGAGAAAGAATTGAGTATGTGGAGAGAGAGTACGGGAATGTTGGATTCCACAGGCTGTTGGGTTGAGTTGTCAGAGCACCAGCGATGGTTGTTGCCGGATGCATATGTGCTTCCGGTGGTTACTATGGCTCGTGGGCTGGCTCACATTAGTTCAAAAGGGATATGTAAGTTGTTGGCTCCGGTATGGCAGAATGGTGGAATTCCTAGGTGTGCTGAGTATTTGGTTAAACACTGCATGATTTGCTTGATGCTTAATCCTGGAAAGGGAACCCCAACTCCAGCGGGTCATTTTGCTCCTCCAACGTATCCGTTCGAGGTGCTGCAGATAGACTACATTCATATGGAAAGATGCAATAACTTGAAGTATGTCCTTGTGGTTGTTTGTGCCTTTTCCAGATGGATAGAGGCCTACCCCCTAAAGGATAATACTGCCTTGTATACAGCCAAGGTTTTGCTCAAAGAATTCTTTCCCAGCTATGGCTTGCCGAGGATGGTATGGAATAATAATGGAAGTGAATTTGTGGGTCAGATTATGAAGAAAGTATATGCGGGCTGGGTATTAAACAGAAATTTCACGCTGCGAATCACCCCCAGTCAGCAGGCCTGGTCGAGTGCTATAATGGCACTCTGAAGCTGAAGTTGTCCAAGGTGCAAGTGAGCTCTGTTCTTACATGGCCCAATGCCTTACCATTGGCACTTTTGTCCACGAGAACGACAGTACATTCTCGCGTGGGACTTAGCCCATACGAGATTGTTTTTGGACGTCCGGCAAATGTCTGGGGTGTGCCGAGGCCTAAGAAATACAGTGATATCGAGTACCCTATGTTGGTTGACTACTTACATGGTTTGACTGCTAAATTGCGTGTTTTTCACCAACAGGTCCATGACACTTTGCCTTCAGTTTCTGTAGACGCAGGCCACACGATTCAACCTGGCGACTGGATTCTAACCAGGAATTTCCAGAGGTCAAAGAACTTGGAACCAAGATGAACCTGTCCATACCAAGTCCTGTTATCAACTCGGATTGCTACTAAGGTGTTCTGCAAGAAAAACTGGGTACATGGTACCCATTGCAATAAGATACCTTTTCCCTTACCGTACGATAAGTGGGTCCGGGAAGGTGTTGCCGATTCCGAGAGTGAAAGGGTTCCGAGATTTGTACCTTTTAGCGATGCACATCTGGAATGGACTCAGTTAGAACGTGCGGATGATGAAGTCTTGCAAGAAGCTGTGCCGCTGTGTTTGAGACTTGATACTACGCACCCAGAGACACTCTTTCAGGATCAAACTGTGCCTGGTAAAGAACGCTACAACTTAAGGTCTAAAAAGGACAAATAAAATCAGATTTTATTTGTGAATTACACTCTTTCAGACAGGAGACTATTTTTCTTTTTCTTTTTTGAACCACCATCCGGGTTCAGCTGCAGGGTCACGGTATCTTAAGAGGTGGCCCACATATTGACGAAAGGTCTGCGGTTCTAGGGACGTCTAGGGTGCCTGGACGCACACTTGAGTGAAGAAGGAAAGTTGCCGCGAGCAGCGCGTTAGAGGATGGAGTCTGTTGTAACTGAAAGAGATGTTGAAAGAATAGATCTTAAGACAAGATTTTGTACATTGATACATAGCAAATGTTTTATAATATTGTGCTTTTTGACATTTTTAAGTATCACGTTAGCTTGTGTGGGTTGAACTGTCTATGCTACACAACAGACATCTGCACCCACCTCCCAACCTATGCTTTCTTTCACTACTGTTTCTTTGTACCAGTTTTATACGTTGCCTGAACATGGACAAGGAGATCAGAATTTGTCAATACCATGTTTATCTATGCAAATGAGATACGCCCCTTACGTTCCCTTAAAGATAACTCGAGCAATAGTGCCTTGATAAGGGGAATAGTAGCTATGATCCGAGATATTGATGCATATAATGCTATCCCTAAGGATGAGGTGCAGGCTTACATTGGTTGGAACGTGACTGGATATAGAACCAGCTTGACCGAGAAGGAGAGACAAAAAAGGTCTCCACCTATTTGGATTGTACCCCACCGAGGCCATTTTTGTTTGCAAGGTAATGGTCGGAATCCGAAAGCTCAGCTAGGTAAGAGTGTGTCTGCTCAAACCTATGTCTAATTCATCTCGGACCTCTCCAGCGTTTGTGCCAGCTAAAGGCACATATTTTGTTTGTCATGACAGAGCCTACACATGGTTGCCACCTGAATTTTCAGGAACGTGTTATGTGGCGTTTCTGCTTCCCCTTACATACACTACTGCTTCAGACTATCATAGAACGAGATATGGTAGAGGTGTCTTCAATCAGGAAAATACTGCAGCACACGAAGTAGGAGATTTCTTCAAGGGCTTCCTGCCCTTTTGGGGTCCTATGATCAATAGTAGGCATATTAGACAGCTTGTCCGTGTTGTTGAAGCTACTATTAATGAGACAGCAGGTGCTCTCAGTAATGTTACAGCTGAGCTTCAAGCGGACCGCCTTATGACTTTGCAGAACCGTATGGTATTAGAAATCATACTTGCAGATCGAGGAGGAGTATGTAAATTGATTGGATCCAGTTGCTGTGTTTACATACCAGATAATGCCCCTACAGTGTACCAAGCCGTCTCTAGGTTGTATCAAATCTCTGAGTCTATCCATGTAGACGAAGGAGACTGGTCATTGACGGGATGGTTTTGGGGACTGCTGTCCAAATGGGGATGGAAGACTCTGAAATTCCTTGGTATGGTTTTAACCATCCTTTTCTCTTGTTGTCTTTGCATCCAGTGTGGTCCCGCCATTTGTGGTCTTTGTGCTACTATGTGTGTTCGGAGACCTGTCCCGGGAGAAGTAGAGAATAATAAGATGATGCTACAGCAACACCTTGATGACCTAATGAATATCAATATAGACCTAGATTCAGATTAATATGAGTCTTAGGTTATTGCCTACATAATGGCAAAAGGAGGGTCTGAGGTTCTGTAATTCTCAAGTCTGACTCCATTTTCTTCTGTGCCACCATTTTGTGTTGCCCTCACATAGGCCTGTGAAGGTAGCCTGGCGAACAAAGTGGCCTGGCCTTCTTAGTTCATGTATACATTAACTAGGTTTCTTTTTGACTCTGAAATGAACTGTAAGAAACTGACCTCTTCACCTGAAACTGACCTCGCAAAGCCAATTTCCCTGATCGATCTTTGTCTGAGATTGCCAATCAATGTTCAGGACATCGTTAACTTTTAGTTTCCTTGCACATGCCATATCTTGTTCAGCATCTGTTACTGTTTCTTTTTTATGTTTCTTCATTACATGGGTTATGCTTTCAATTATAGGTTTGTCCAGCTTGTGGAGATTGAATTTGGGACATTCCTAATAATTAACTTTTGGGTTGGGATACTGTAAATTGAGTTTTTGTTATATGATACTTTGTTTGAAAATGTACCTTATTGGCTAGAATTTTGTGCAGTGGGTGTACATTTATAATGTGAATATTGGGTATAAAAGGAGACGTCTCGCCTTAGTAAAATGAGCAGTCTCCTGAGAATTTACACTGTGATGGATTTCTAGGATCACTGTTACTAGCTGCAGCTAATAAACTTGGTCTCTGATGCCATCCAGAAGTATTCCGTGTCTCTGTATACCAAGACAGGTGAACTCGAAGATCTTAGGCGTGCCCCTGACGCCGCTGGGTTAAACCCCGGTTCTTCAACCACCCATTTGAAAAATGCACAGGTCTCTCTCATTGATGGCCAGCACCGACATACGCTTTTAGACACACCTCCCGCCACAAGTTCTAGAATTGCCAACTTTAGAGCTGGGGAGCTACGTTCGAATCTCGGCATCAGCTCAACATCCTGTGATTCCAGGCAAATCGCTTTGTCTCCCCGTGCCTACCACAAATTAATGTGTTCTTCTGCAATGTAAATTGTGCTCATGCCGTGTTGTCGAGTTTGCGCTATATAATATTGCAAGGAAAAATAAAGTAGGGAAACTCAAGTTCACACACTACTGAACGCGCACTCTTAAGTGCATCAGCATTGCACTGTGAATCGGAGCGTTTCACAGGCCTGCCACAGATAAGAAATGCTATCAAAACAAAATGTTATGTTATGTTATTGTTTTTTATTGTGCGCACAGCTACTCCAGCCAAGGAGCGTCCTGGCGCATAAACAAGGAGAAACATAACACAACAGGGAAAAGAAGACTAAAAGGGACAGCTAAAACAGAAAAGTTTTTATTGCTTTCCGGAAGGTCGTGAGGTCCTCCAGCAAACGGATATCAACCGGAAGAGAATTCCAGGTTAGTGCAGCTTTTACGCTGAAGGAGCGTCCTCCCATCCTTCAAAACAATATACTACTGGCCTGCAGCAATTCATACCCGGACAACGTCGGGACGTGCTGCTAGTATATATGTATATATATATATATATATATATATATATATATATATATATATATATATATATATATATATATATATATATATATATAACTTCCGGTACAGGCACGCATTCTACAACATTTACGAGCAACAGTCAATTCGGACCCAACATACCCCGTTGCAAGACACGTTAAATCTGAACACAATAACAATTTAAATGTATTATCTTATTTTGTTATTGACAGTGTCCCTACAAACAAAAGAGGAGGCAACAGAGATAAGGCTCTGAGACAACTAGAAACCAGGTACATTTTAGAACTTGGTACCAAGAGCCCCCGAGGTCTGAATATGTGTGAGGACATGTATCATTATTTATGATTGTACATAACATACAAAGATAGTGGGTTTTTATAGAGGTTTATGACGATGGTCCTGATGAGTTGTAATTAAACACAGTGATAGCAGTCGGTTTTAATGTGTATATAGTAGCATTTTATGTCTCCATTTAGTAGCTAGTGAATTTGTGTTTTATCATGAATTTTTTAATTTATGGTTCTATACTGTTCATTGGCACTAATTTGCACAGATGTAATTTGCACTAACAAAGGTGCACTTAATCAGCTGCTATGCACGGATCACTTTATTCCTGGAGTAAAATTGGTAGCAAATGTTTCATAAAATGATGTTATAATCTTACATGTAACACTGGTTCTTTTCTGCGATTAGGGTTCCCGGCTGGGATTCACCAATGTTCATTCATATTTAAGCACTTTATTCACTTATTGCACTTTTTTTTAGCACAACAGCACTTTATATTAGTATAGTTATTATCTTACATAATCTATATACATGTGACAAAATAGCCATAAGATAAAATATTATTGATTAGACAGATATATTTGGGATGCAAACAATAATGTATTAAGCAGTTATAAGATGACTTTTTTATTGCAATGCATTGTTATGCTTTTAATATGATCAAGATATTTATAGTTTTAGATATTAACTGGGCAATGCCAATAATGTATCGTTTTGTTTATCCTAAATACTCTTTTTGCAATGTTATTGTATTGGTACAGATATTATCTACATTGCGATTGTCATCACAGGAAAGCCGACTAAGATTAAGTCTATTTTCTATGTCATTGGCTATGATTCATGGTCACGTGATACTTGGTAAAAAGTGCTCTGATTGGTGGTTCACAATTTAAATGTTATGCAATCACAAACACTTTAATCTGGTGAGCAAGGCGACAGGATCGCCGAAACGCGTCAGATCGTGGCACCCCTGACTCACTGGTAATTAAATAAAAAAACTCTGTTGCATTCATTACCGGATTCTGGTGTCCGTTCTTCTCCTGGAGAGTGCTGGCATGTGCGGTGCGCTGTGGGAGCTGTGGGAGCGTCAGCGTATATATATATATTTATATTTACGTTATGCTGGCGTGGTGTGGTGAGGAATAAAGAAACTCACCTGCACTCTGGGTCTTCCGTGTTCTTTCTGTCAGATGGCCAAGGATTTAAGTCTGTCGCAGTAAAGGCGCAAGTGCGGAAATATATATATATATATATATATATATATATATATATATATATATATATATATATATATATATATATATATATATATATATATATATATATATATATATATATATATATATATATATATATGAAGGAAACATTAGTTACATATCTTTGGATGGCATTACATGCATATATTGTTACATTGATACATCTTGATGAGCTTGATGAGATCATTTTTATATCAGCAGGCTGTTGTGATATTGGTACTAAGTGTCCAACAAATATTTTTCTCTGTGCAGTGCATAGTACTACAGTGTCACTTTAGTCACTCAGTTCCCGGGCAATTTCTTCAAGTGTAAGTAATTTAAAAGCACGCAATGAGCGGTCGTCTGCTTCTCCTCCTGGTCCGCAGTCATCTTGTTTAGGGGCTGTGTCACGGACCTGCCCTGCGTTGTCCTCTTCAGTCTATTTTTCTGCAGGTGCAGACCATCATGTGTACTTCACTCAGCAGCATCAGTAGATGCAGATGTTGGTTCCCTCTGACACTTTCTGATGGGCCCTCATGGATTGTGGAAATGGTCTTGCCTGTCCTCTTCTTGACTGCTGTGTTGCTCAGGTCCTCTGGTGACAGATGGTCATCACTTTCTGGTACCGTCCTCTCAGGCGTTGGGGCGCTGCCTTGCATCTTCTCCCCTCAATCTATTCATGGCGTTGGTTCACCGTCTGTGGTCCAGTCCACTTATAACTAAAAGAAACAAGTTCTATTTTTATCGCAATGACCATGTATCCAAAATCACTTTAGAAGTCTTTGCCACATTGCAGGCAGTCCTAAAGTCAAAGCATCAGGCCATTTCAGGCCTGTTCCATCAGTTGCTTTTTCTAATAATCATTTAAAAAAAAAAAAATATTTCGAAGTTTAGTTACTCCTCCTGGCCTCAAGTTGGAGGGTAGTATGGGTTATGCATGTTATACTTTATTCCCCAAAACAACCTTTTCAGCATAAATGTAGTCACTAAGCGATCTCCTTTTATTGCTATTTATGCCCTGGTTGGTCCTAACCTTGGAGAGATGGCTTTACTGAAGTACTGTGCCCCAGTTGCTGAATTATTCTTCCCTGTTGGATACAAGGTTGTGTCCTTGCCCTACTACTTTTTAACCTATTATAGCGGATCTCACCATTGCACTGAATGAAGTCAATGCACACCCACCGAAGTGAGCTTGAAAACAAATATCTAATCTGTTGTACGCGGATGATGTTGTACTTCTAAGTCAAACTAAAGTGGGGCTGCAAAGATTAATTGATCGCATATCAACCTATGCAAAAGAGATCGAAATGATAATAAACGAAACAAAGACGAAAGTAATGGTAGTTACAAAAAACAGAAGAAGAATAAAAAATAAATGCAAGTGGATGCTGGAACAAACTCAACTAGAACAGGTTGATTATTACCGGTATCTCGGTGTTATATTTAATGACAGCGGAAACTTTCTCCCACAGAAAAAGGATATTACTAGGAAAGCTAATAGCTTGGTTGCTGCATTTAGGATTATACAAAAAAACTAACAGTACTATCCTATGGCCCTTTATTAAAGATCATAGCAGCAAAATTATTACCCACCTTGACATATGGCTCTGAAGTATTAAACGGGAAAGTTGCAGAGATAATTATTAATGCAGTTGCTAAAATCTATAAGATCTTATTTCATCTACCGTATAATGCCTCGCAAGCACAGGTGAGGTTGGATTTTGGGAAAAATAACCAGCTACACGCACGAAAAGGTCAGATTCTTAAAGTATGGAACGATATAAAAAATGACCATGGAAATTAAATGTCCCAGATAATGTGGCAAGAAGTCAAAGACAACCAGAAATTGCAAGCTTGGGCCTATCTAAATAAAGCGAAGGAAGAATTTGGTGTAATATCAATTTGGGAGAATACAATTACCCAAGAAAGTTAAAAAAAACAATTAACAAACTGACCAATCACCTGTCGCTGATAAAAGACAAAGAGGTATTTGTAAAAAGAAGACACGCATGGCCAATTATAAATGGATTTTAAAAAAAACAAGTCCGAGAATATCGTGAAACATCATGGTCACAGCAAAGTAAACACATTTTTATGAGAGCGCGTTTTAGATTATGGCCGAGTTTATGTCATCTACCGTCATGGAAGAGTAGTGAGGACAATACTATATGCAGGCTATGTAAATGTGGGCAAGAGGATATTATGCATCTACTATGTCTTTCTTCGGAAATAGAAGTTGAAAGGTAAATTTTCCTTAAGAGACTAATCAATGCTCGTGGAGTAAGGACATGTAGACAAGCGTTGATGGCATGCCTATATCTGAAAGATGTATTTATGAATTCTGCATTTGTAAAACTTTTATGTGTTATTGGTAAAAAACTTGAAGATAATATTTTTGTGTTGTATTAACTATGCAATGTTAGAAAAATCATGTACATGGTGTTTTACATTTGTTTATACTTGGTTGATATTTTAAGCATTTTTGTAAGATTTTAATTAATCAAACAAATAAAATAAACTGAAACTGTTGGATACACCTCCATTCATTTTGAAAACATATCCACCCACACCAGCAAATATTTAAACCCAGTCACTGGAAAGCAACATGCATCTGCACATTCATCCTCCCTTGTGCAATATCAGAGGGTCCCTGCTCCAGTGTTTTAAGGGAAAGGAACATACTGCATGGGGACACAGGCATCTCATCCTGGTAAGCCCATACTCTCTTCATTATTCAACTCACATCCATCATCAATCCTCCCTCTATGTTCTTCTGGTGTTGCACACCATTGTGCTTCCTTTACATTAGCTTGCAACAATTGTCTCTGAATGAGCTGTATTTTTCGGAATGCTTAGTTCATTAGTCCCAACTGTACTGGCTCTAACATGCTTTTATTTAATGTTGTGTCAGCAATGGCATCACCTTTGGCTAACTTAGTATTAGCTCTTGTGTAGGCTTCACATGTTATTACCAATATCCTGGTGTATAATAGTATTGCTTTTAACAAGATCCTTACTAAAGGACCATTTTTAATAAGGCGCCCTGCTTCTGTTATGAATCTGTGATACTTCTACAGCTAGTCACAAATAAGAACTGCAAAGCATGATGAGAGTCAGGGTAAATGTTAACAGTTTTACCCTTGACTAGTATTCATACTGTTACAGCATACAGCTCATCCTATTGGGTAGATGTTCCAAGTGACAGAGCTTCACTTCAGCTTTTGCCATAGCATACCCTGCTCTGTAATCAGTGTCTATCAATCTGCTGGAGGAACCATCAGTGTACAACTCCTATAGTCTGCCTTTTTTAATGGTGACTAATCTTGGCGTGGTGCCGTTTTCTACAATCTCAACACCAACTTACTTAGGGGTCATATCTGTTTCTAAGAGAATGGATCTCGTCAGAATAACCTATTGCAGGGAATACTTTTGTCAAATTAACAGGTGGGACAACATGGTGCCATTAATAACCTGTGTGCCTGTCAGCAGAAAATGTTGTATTGATCCAGACAACAACAACAATCATACCAAATGTGGCACCTAGGCAATACAGGTATAATCCAACTCAGAGAGCCGTCCTCTCCACAATCACAACTGCTGACCCCTAATCACTGCAGAAGGCAAAGTCACATAGTTGTATCCCACAGGCCTTTCTTTTCCAGCTGTGTCAGCACACCATTGGCAGCATCACTTCATTTGGAATGTTATTTTGCTCTGAAGCAGAGATGGAAAGGCAGTTTGTAGTCCAGCAGTCCACATGAAGGTGCAGTACACAATGGTTCTTTCAATTTCTTGAAACAGTTTGCAAGTTCATTTTGGAGGGTATCAGCATAGGTGGTCCAAGTCTCTCTTTACTGCCTGCGCATTGAAATTTGGACTCACAGGGATCGAAGTGGACTTGGTATCCCAGTGTGATGGCACAGAGGTTTCTACCCAGTGGATGGACTTTAATGTTAAAACCCACTCTGTATCACTTTATATTGTATTTAACTATTTATTATATTTCTTAAATTTAATAAACTTATTGAACAAAAAAAACTGTATCACTTTATATTGTATTTAACTATTTATTATATTTTTTAAATGTAATAAACTTCTTGAACACAAAAACCCACTGAGGAGAGACAAATACTCTGCCTCTACAGGTATAAATAATAATATAGTACTGGTGTCAGGCACAACAGGCTCTAAGGAGACCACAATTTCATAAGGTGACAGCATGTTTTCACCAGCCTCTCTTTTTAAAATGTTATTTATTTTAAATATCACGTTATGGTGAGGGCATTTTTCCAAACCTCTCCATTCCCTAGATCTATAACCTTATTGTTAGTTATGTGTACATCCATCCATTTCCTATTCATATGTAACAAACCGCAGTCTAACAGCATCATTCATCATCTCTCAACACATCCCTAAGTGCGCTACAGAGCTTGTATATAACAGAGAATCCTTACTAAAGCTGTAAGCATTACTTTCCCAGTTCTAACCTAACCTATCCTTAGATATTTGCGAGTATATTCCATTTATTAAAATATATATATATATACATAAATATATATATATATATATGTATATATATATATATATATATATATATATATATATATATATATTTTTTTTTTTTTTTTGCTGCAAAAAGTTATATTTATTGCTATTAAAATTGTGAGATGTATCCCTTTATCTCCCACATTAGCGGAAACATCTTCCACCTTAGTAGAAACATGATATTCTCCTTGGGCAGGTCTGATATCTTCATCCTGAAACACTGTGCAACAAGAAAACTGATACCATACTCTTATCTACTCTGGTATCTACGCTGCACCCCTTGATAATGTTATTCAGTGGAACAAACCCACCCTGCATATCTCGTACAAAGGTATTATTTCTCAAGAAAACAGTGATATCCTAAACAGATCTGTGGTGCACAATCTAGTTCCAGGTAGGCCTAATCAAGGCCATCATTTCATTGAAACAAATATGTAAAAATGTTAATTCATTAAATGTAGTTAAATTACTAATGCCGATATCCTGAATATTATTAACATGAATTGAGCATTAATGTGACCCTAATAGTCTCAGACATCATTAGAGCTAAATTTACATTTACTTGTAGTTTTGTACCCTACAATGGTAGAATTGGGATATTTAATTAACACAAAGGAATTTAAGTTGTTTTAACTACTCTTCAACATTACAAGCTTTCATAATGTAAGGTAGGAATCACATACTGTCACAGTGGCTCCCTGTGTTGATATTTTTTCACGCAGTAAGGCTGGGACTGTTCTAAATAAAGAACATGGCCTTTGACACTTAAACCTGTTATCCCTTGTCTGAGTGATGTTACCCCATGTGGCTTATTGGTTCAAAGACACTTTTCCAGAAGCAAGACTGAGGCTGCATGCCTCCGTGGTATCTCTCAAGATTCATGACTGAAAATCTTTCCTGCTCCGTGCTTGTGTGCTTATAATTGAAAAGTGTGGTGCACTTTTATTATTTATTTATTTCTTGTGCACTATGTGTGCTAGCACCTAAAAATTGGCTCAAAACTTCAGCCTTCTGAAAGCCATAGTGCGCCCAGAATTCTTGTGCATAAAAGTAAAAGATTGCATAAAGGCATGCAATATAATTCTCCTGTCTGTGATTGCTAGGGAAACAAATATTCACCTTTTTATCTGGTGCAACAACATATTTTAACCAATTGGGGATAAATCTTAATGTGCACATTGAAATCTGGATATATACTTTGCACAGAATAATTTTCAACAGTGCTAAATATTCCAAACCAGTCCAAATCTATTGTTAGCAGTTTTTTTATTTTACAGCAGCTCATCCTCTGAGCAGCCACCAATTACTCATGTAATGTGAATGCCTTTTAATATTTAATATCATGCATCTAAGGAGAGTCAAATCTACTTCACCTCAATGATAAATTCAGCTTACACTACTGACATTTTCAGTTTTCTTGAAATGTCACTGTGAGGCCTACTTTTTTCTATTTTTCTATTTAGTGCCTTTTTCTAGGAAAAATCAGTTTTAACATTTATCATGTAACAATTAGTATTAAAGACCCACTGAGCTACCAGGTCTGTCTTTACCAAACCACTTGCCCACACTCCTACAAATCGTATTCCAGCCTGACCCCAAGACCCTCTCTGCCCTCTTTGACAAGTCCTGGGTCAACAGCTGCTACCAAAAGCTTCTGATTCTACTGATGGTGGTTCCAGTGTGGCTATGTATAATGCTCCTAGTAACATGAGGATGTATGCTAGTATTTCCCAAAATATTCATAATGGGAAATCAGTTTAACCAGTTTAAATACATTTATAGAAAACAAAAATAAATAAGCATTGCTAAAGCCAGTAGGTTTGAAATTGGAAGTCAGTCTTTTGTTTTTGTCAATGCATGAGTTTTTTTAGGCATGGTTTTTGTAAAACCATATCAGTGTTGGAGCTGCTGGGCCCTCACCATTCTAACAAGCATTGGCAAAAGCAAAAATTGTTTTTGGGCTCAAAAAGTGCACATTGCCACAGGAGTTCTGGGCACTGTACAAAACTACTTTGTGTGTCAGCGTGCTCCTTGTGACAGAGCAGAATACAGTCACTCATAGTGATGCCAGCTGATAGAGAGAGAGTGACAGGCATAATTTGAATATATACAAAAGGTCATGGCTAACGCCAGCCTAATTAGTAGCCCACTTATTAAAGAAAGTCTCAAAAGTACATGCATGGTATATATTCTTGCATATATACTGTTTACTTGAGTTCACAAGAATTTACGGTAGTAGACCAAGAAATAGTACTCCTAAAAAATATTTGTGAACTGCATTTTTTCATGAGCAAATTTGCATGTGTAGATTTGCTAATGTGAAGGTCTGAATGTTTCCAAGTTCACTTTTATTCCAACCACTTTTTTTTCTAACCCTGGAGGAAGTTTTACATCTGCCACTGTCAAGAGTAAATTTCCAACCTTTCTCGTTATGAGAATATTTGAGAAGAATTGGTAAAAACCCTTAAACATGTAAGTTAGTAGGTTTGCACAGACTCAAAAGGGCATTCAGACCCTGGAACTATTGGTTACCACTAACTTCAGCCCCAGTAAGTAGACCTGCAGAAACGTTGCAACATAAGGGAATTGCTAGTATTCAAACCCTACTATGGTATGAGCCCTGGCATAATCAGAGATGCTATAACAAACTTTTATATAATGAGATTGCTGCCATAATTTGTTGCAGCATTGCATGGCACAAAAGGGACAAGTGGAATACAGGACAATGTATGCAAAACCAGTCTCCTTTTATATGCTATTCTTTGTAATTGTTTCACTGTCCATAGTAGAGTACAGCCACTTAACATATTTTCTATACTTCGTATTCTTACCTTCATTTGAATTTTTCTCTCCTGACGGTTTTTTAAACAGCTTTCTAGTGAGCTTACAATGATTTTCATCTGAGATCCTGTCTTGTGATATTTGTTTTGTATTCACAATGTGCACTTTAAGCATGGGCGAATTTTGCGAATCTCGCGTTCGCGAATTTTGCGGATTTGCGAACTCGCAATCCGCAAAATCCGCGAATTCTCGCGAATTTGTGGATTTTTTTTGTGTGTTTGCGCGGGTTTCTGCCAGTTCGCGAGGGTTTTGTACAATGTCGCAAATTGCGAACTTACCTGTCGGGTCGCAAGTTTCGCGAACTTGTTGTTTCTACGTGTCCAGCCTGTTTGGGACACTCTTCTTCATCACTGCCACTCTCTGTCACCACTGCCACTCTCTGACTACTCATGCCAGCCTCTGGCCCACCCATGCCACCCTCTGTTTCATCACAGCACCCTCTGGTTGTCCAGTCAGTGTACATTATTGTGGCAACGCAAGCACACCTTCCCTGCCTCAAGTGACCTGAATTAATTTGGGGCTGATTAATGTGTCACAGAATATTTTTTTAGCTGGCACCTGCTTCCTTAGTGCTTCCTGATTAGTGATCTTTTGCACTTGCTAAGTGCTTTCATTGTTGCAAAATTAGTTACAACACCTGCCCTGCCCCAACTGACAATAATGAATTAGGGGCTGATTAATGGATTTGAACTTTCAGCCTGGCTCCTGCTTGTCTCCCTTAGCTGTAATTCAGGACCTTTGTGGCATATGTGTAACTATTCTGAGGTTCAGAGCAGGGTCACATAATAGTTTCAACTGGCAACTGAACTCTGGAGGGGCCCCTCAGGAAGCACTACAGGAAATGGCTACTAATGATGAGCCTGAACTTTTGAACCTGGTAAGTAGTTTCAGTTTTGCTAAGATCGTATTTCTGCAATTTTGCACTTATTCGCGGGGCGCGAACTCACGCGAACAGTGCGAACAGTGCGAGCAAAATCCGTGCTCGCGGATTTGCGGATTTTGCGCGAGATTCGCAAATCTCGCGGATTGCGAATTTACCGAAAATCCGCAAAATCCGCGAGCGAAACGGATTTTCCGCCCATGCTTAGTGCACTTACACCCTGAAAGATAAATTCAAAAGGTCTCCTGCAAGGGAAAAGTTGTTAAGCCAATTTCCTTCTCTCATGCACTAATGTGCTTCATTTTTTATATAAATCAAGGAAACATAGAGGTTCAGTACTGAAGATCAATACCCTATTCAAATGCAGTGATTCATTGATGACATAATTACGCATATTTCAAAATTATTCCCTGTGTTCCTGTGCAACCAGCAAATCAGAAGCTCCACTCACTATATTCTGTGAGGGGTTCTTTTTGTGGATTAAAATCAATACCCCTCCTAGCATAGGGTCTCCTGAAAATGGATTTCATAAAACCCCCAAAGGGTCTAGCCATTTGTCAATATTTATTGACATAAAGTAACTTAGTTACTTATCAGTCACCTGCTTCACTACTTCTTATATGTGTAGATACACACACATTTTTTTCTAACCCAGGCTCTCCTGCATTGTATGGCACATATCAATTAGTGTATTGATACAGAGAATATTTGTAAAAACATTTTCTACAGTCCACTGCCAGTCAATGCCCCTTTCATTAATACTATGTGTTAAATACACACATGGAAAGACTGAAAAGTCACTTGCAGCAAGGCAAGTTAGTTATTTAGCTTACATATCACTTACCAACTGGTGACATCACAGTCCTCCAATGTTCCCACTTTCGGACACCATTTTGATGGGGAAATACTGGTAGCCTCCCAGAAGCAAATGAATGGAACTCACCAGACATAGCAGGTTTGCCAAGAAACAGAGTGACATTTATTTATTGGTACCAATGCATGCATCATTGCTAATCAGCAAGGAAGAAGTCATATCTGCTACCTTAGGGGCTCTCAGACCGCCTCTTCCCAGAGAGACAGATTTCTAGGTGCTCTATACCTAAAGGAATGCCATGTCAGCGGAACTAGAATAAGGCACCAAGCCAAATATGGCTGACATGGATGTGCAATGTCTGCACCATGCAAAAGAGCCAGATATGTGTAGACCAGAAAGGTTGCCTCAGCACTGTGCAAGCAACTTGCATAACCAGATTAAGAAATATCATGTAGTCAGGAAAAGCAAGGTGTCCTCTAAAGGGGTACAGAATAGCTTGTTGAAGCTTGTCCAGTCAAGGTCAGATAGGAAGCCATTTTGAGCTCCAGGCCTCATGTTAATGTGATCTATCAAGGCATGATATCTTTTGAAGTGCATACACATGAATTGATCTGGATATTCATATATCTTTTGTAACAATAGGTGCACTCCTCCCTTTCATCACATGTCTAGGCCTCTGGTTTGTGGCCACACCCTGTATTTGTAAACTTCCTGGTCTACCATCATCAATTTGCATCCAGAATACGACTTTTCCTAATTTGCGATTTCCTATTAGTAAATAGCAATATTGTGACTTCCAAAATTGTGAATGCGATTTCTACAGGTTCGCTATTTGGAAATCGCAAATCTGAAATTTTGTACACATGACCCTAGGTTAGCTTATCAAACTATGAGGTTCTGGGAATCAGCTATTTGTCATAGGTTTAGACTGATCCAACTGAAAGTGTTACACAGGGTGTATATGTCATCCCTTACCCTTGCTAAAATTGGGCGGCGCCCAGACGCTCTGTGCCTGCGTGGCTGTGGCCTTCCCTGCACTTTTTATCACATCCTATGGGAATGCCCGGTGACCCAGCGGTTCTGGGGAGGTACGCTTAGCAAAATGAGCAGCTCCTTGGGTAAGCCGATCTCCCCGTCGCCTAGGGAGTGTGTTCTTAATATCTGGGGGGCCAAGGATTTGAATGTCCAAGAGCTACAATGGGCATTGCTAGGTTGTCTTCTCGCCAAACATTCCATAGCGATGAAGTGGGGATCCCCAGATAGGCCACTGGTGGTGGGCTGGGTGGCGGAGATGGATCGATGTATGATTGCTGAAAAGACTGTATATAAGACAAGAGGCTGCCCAAAGATGTGGGATAGGAAATGGGGGCACTGGAATACATATAGGGGCGAACTGTGTGACTCTCCTACAGTCGAACTGGCGCTGCCCTGTATACGACCTGAAGGTGGTACTTCACGCTGAATAGCAACAGGCTTGTTCCCAATGTGGTTTGCTGAACATTGGAAAACGTATCATGGTCCTCTGATTTTGTTTTTTACATTGGTGTAATACTAAAGAGGATGATGCATTGTCGGTCTGAGTTGGACCCCTGAGACGGACAGTATACTAAATGACTCCATATGCTGGATTTGTGTTTTTTCCCTTTTTCTTTTTTCTTTCGTTCCCCAAGTTCTGTTCTTGATTGAAAACAAAAACGTGGTGCAGCTATCCTTTCTGTGTGCGACGCAGGATTAGTATTGCTTTTCTGATCGATTTGTTCCTTGACATGCCGTCCGACCTCAGGGGTGTGGACTGAATGGCTGTGTACTAAATTCTAACCCATATATTGTGATATGCCTTATACCTGCCTGTATACAGCAGTAAAATATGCCTAATTTTGATTATCACCACAATGAAAACTTTTATTAAAAAAAAACTATGAGGTTCCATCAATACCCTGTTCTAATAGATACTCATTGCTAGAAACTCGGCAAGAGGAAGATCAGGTAACACAAATCCGATATGCTCCCCACGTGAAAGCCAGTAGTAGGGAAATTGAGACCCAGACCGAGAGCACAGACATCTACTCACTCATGGTAGCCCTACACCAAAGATTAGATATCATACAAGATGAGATAAAAACTCTTAAGGAAATAGTTGGACACCCATCATTACCACAGACTTCTATCTCAAGCGAAACACAAGGGAACAGTAAACCTACAAGGGGGAAAGCCACCTGTAATCAGATTACAGGAACAGTGGATAGGTGCTCACCTAGATCTCTCTCTACCCTTGCCCCAATGGAGGCTGTTTGTAATAAGAACCTTTCAGCTTGTAACAATCTTCGCCAATCCTTACCAGCCAAGAACTATAACCATCACATTATCTTGGAGACTCGGCCCAGAATGCCCCTGTTTTCATGGCAAGAGGCATCCTATAATAATTCCTATGTCTTACACACAAAATGGGCCAAACCGCATGGGACGGAAGGGTTGTGTCAGAATTCCAGATTAGACCGGGGGTTATAGGTAGTCAATGTCAAAGGGAATCTTATCCATTACCGCAACACATAACCAGTTCTAAGGAAAGTGCGTACAGTATTTTCCTTACAAATGTCCCAAGCTTAAACAATGAAACCAGAGAGGACCAAGAGTCTCTAATAAATAAAGTTACACATTGGATTAGAAATAAACACCAATGCTGTTCTATAATTAGATGTGACATCTGAAAAGCAAAACGTGTCCGGCAAGAAACAGGGAACCTGGATGACATAAAATTAACTTTCCGTGCTAAAACTATCATAGACAATTTGATAAATATGAATTTAAGAACACACTCACTCTTTGATTCAAAAATCAGTTTTAGAATAACAAAAACATCAGCAGCAGAGAGAAATAGTCTGTTGCTAGCACTTGAGGGGACTCAGAATCTAGAATCAGTTGATTGACTATGTGAGCGGCCTAGAGGGAATCCACCTAAGGGAACCTTACATAGCTATATCATTTCGAATCCCCCGAGTCCAGAAACCATCCACAAGCTCCGCTAACAATCTCTACGAACACTGACAATAATAAACATAGTTTCCTAAGTAGAACCCCCGATTGGCCTCCCCCGATACAGCTTCAAAAACTTCAAAGATGCTGTCCTGGAACATAGCTGGGCTGCACCAAAAACTTTCTCATCCAGACTAGCAGGACTATGTAAATAGCGTTGACCTGTGCCACCTCCAGGAGACATGGTTGATTGAGCCTTTGTACAAACTAGGCTACAGAAACTTCCATATAGGGGCCATACCATCGAAGAGAGGAATTCCTCTACTGGCAGCAAACTAAAAGGTG
>NW_028252737.1:0-137000 GCF_964263255.1 Lissotriton vulgaris
TCACATTTGTAGGTGGATCATCAGTGTTAGAGCTAAAATTAGCATGTTTAAAGTGATTTTCATGCTTCCAGGGGCCCTAAACACAAGATTTATGGAATGGTTAAAAGTGCATGAAAATGGCCAATTTACTCACTCTGAGTTCTCAAAAAGGGTTTCTTCACCCCGGGAAGTTAATTAAATACCATTTGGAGGCATTTAAGGTTCAAGCAAAAACGGCTGATTTTCGACAAAAGAGATAACACCCCCCCATTACGTCATGCTTCAGAAATGTGGAAAATGGTCCGTTTTCAAATGTTTTATTTTTGAACGTCAGTTCACATTTGTAGGTGGATCATCAGTGTTAGAGCTAAAATTAGCATGTTTAAAGTGATTTTCATGCTTCCAGGGGCCCTAAACACAAGATTTATGGAATGGTTAAAAGTGCATGAAAATGGCCAATTTACTCACTCTGAGTTCTCAAAAAGGGTTTCTTCACCCCGGGAAGTTAATTAAATACCATTTGGAGGCATTTAATGTTCAAGCAAAAACGGCTGATTTTCGACAAAAGAGATAACACCCCCCCATTACGTCATGCTTCAGAAATGTGGAAAATGGTCCATTTTCAAATGTTTTATTTTTGAACGTCAGTTCACATTTGTAGGTGGATCATCAGTGTTAGAGCTAAAATTAGCATGTTTAAAGTCATTTTCATGCTTCCAGGGGCTCGGGAAGTTAATTAAATACCATTTGGAGGCATTTAATGTTCAAGCAAAAACGGCTGATTTTCGACAAAAGAGATAACACCCCCCCATTACGTCATGCTTCAGAAATGTGGAAAATGGTCCGTTTTCAAATGTTTTATTTTTGAACGTCAGTTCACATTTGTAGGTGGATCATCAGTGTTAGAGCTAAAATTAGCATGTTTAAAGTGATTTTCATGCTTCCAGGGGCCCTAAACACAAGATTTATGGAATGGTTAAAAGTGCATGAAAATGGCCAATTTACTCACTCTGAGTTCTCAAAAAGGGTTTCTTCACCCCGGGAAGTTAATTAAATACCATTTGGAGGCATTTAATGTTCAAGCAAAAACGGCTGATTTTCGACAAAAGAGATAACACCCCCCCATAACGTCATGCTTCAGAAATGTGGAAAATGGTCCATTTTCGAATGTTTTATTTTTGAACGTCAGTTCACATTTGTAGGTGGATCATCAGTGTTAGAGCTAAAATTAGCATGTTTAAAGTGATTTTCATGCGTCCAGGGGCTCGAGAAGTTAATTAAATACCATTTGGAGGCATTTAATGTTCAAGCAAAAACGGCTGATTTTGGACAAAAGAGATAACACCCCCCCATTACGTCATGCTTCAGAAATGTGGAAAATGGTCCGTTTTCAAATGTTTTATTTTTGAACGTCAGTTCACATTTGTAGGTGGATCATCAGTGTTAGAGCTAAAATTAGCATGTTTAAAGTGATTTTCATGCTTCCAGCGGCCCTAAACACAAGATTTATGGAATGGTTAAAAGTGCATGAAAATGGCCAATTTACTCACTCTGAGTTCTCAAAAAGGGTTTCTTCACCCCGGGAAGTTAATTAAATACCATTTGGAGGCATTTAATGTTCAAGAAAAAACTGATGATTTTGGACAAAAAAGATAACACCCCCCATTACGTCATGCTTCAGAAATGTGGAAAACGGTCCGTTTTCAAATGTTTTATTTTTGAACGTCAGTTCACATTTGTAGGTGGATCATCAGTGTTAGAGCTAAAATTAGCATGTTTAAAGTGATTTTCATGCTTCCAGGGGCCCTAAACACAAGATTTATGGAATGGTTAAAAGTGCATGAAAATGGCCAATTTACTCACTCTGAGTTCTCAAAAAGGGTTTCTTCACCCCGGGAAGTTAATTAAATACCATTTGGAGGCATTTAAGGTTCAAGCAAAAACGGCTGATTTTCGACAAAAGAGATAACACCCCCCCCATTACGTCATGCTTCAGAAATGTGGAAAATGGTCCGTTTTCAAATGTTTTATTTTTGAACGTCAGTTCACATTTGTAGGTGGATCATCAGTGTTAGAGCTAAAATTAGCATGTTTAAAGTGATTTTCATGCTACCAGGGGCCCTACACAAGATTTATGGAATGGTTAAAAGTGCATGAAAATGGCCAATTTACTCACTCTGAGTTCTCAAAAAGGGTTTCTTCACCCCGGGAAGTTAATTAAATACCATTTGGAGGCATTTAAGGTTCAAGCAAAAACGGCTGATTTTCGACAAAAGAGATAACACCCCCCCATTACGTCATGCTTCAGAAATGTGGAAAATGGTCCGTTTTCAAATGTTTTATTTTTGAACGTCAGTTCACATTTGTAGGTGGATCATCAGTGTTAGAGCTAAAACTAGCATGTTTAAAGTGATTTTCATGCTTCCAGGGGCCCTAAACACATGATTTATGAATGGTTAAAAGTGCATGAAAATGGCCAATTTACTCACTCTGAGTTCTCAAAAAGGGTCTCTTCACCCCGGAAGGTAATTAAATACCATTTGGAGGCATTTAATGTTCAAGCAAAAATGGCTGATTTTCGACAAAAGAGATAACACCCCCATTACGTCATGCTTCAGAAATGTGGAAAATGGTCCGTTTTCAAATGTTTTATTTTTGAACGTCAGTTCACATTTGTAGGTGGATCATCAGTGTTAGAGCTAAAATTAGCATGTTTAAAGTGATTTTCATGCTTCCAGGGGCCCTAAACACAAGATTTATGGAATGGTTAAAAGTACATGAAAATGGCCAATTTACTCACTCTGAGTTCTCAAAAAGGGTTCCTTCACCCCGGAAAGTTAATTAAATACCATTTGGAGGCATTTAATGTTCAAGCAAAAACGGCAGATTTTCGACAAAAGAGATAACACCCCCCCATTACGTCATGCTTCAGAAATGTGGAAAATGGTCCGTTTTCAAATGTTTTATTTTTGAACGTCAGTTCACATTTGTAGGTGGATCATCAGTGTTAGAGCTAAAATTAGCATGTTTAAAGTGATTTTCATGCTTCCAGGGGCTCGGGAAGTTAATTAAATACCATTTGGAGGCATTTAATGTTCAAGCAAAAACGGCTGATTTTCGACAAAAGAGATAACACCCCCCATTACGTCATGCTTCAGAAATGTGGAAAATGGTCCATTTTCAAATGTTTTATTTTTGAACGTCAGTTCACATTTGTAGGTGGATCATCAGTGTTAGAGCTAAAATTAGCATGTTTAAAGTGATTTTCATGCTACCAGGGGCCCTAAACACAAGATTTATGGAATGGTTAAAAGTGCATAAAAATGGCCAATTTACTCACTCTGAGTTCTCAAAAAGGGTTTCTTCACCCCGGGAAGTTAATTAAATACCATTTGGAGGCATTTAATGTTCAAGCAAAAACGGCTGATTTTCGACAAAAGAGATAACACCCCCCCATTACGTCATGCTTCAGAAATGTGGAAAATGGTCCATTTTCAAATGTTTTATTTTTGAACGTCAGTTCACATTTGTAGGTGGATCATCAGTGTTAGAGCTAAAATTAGCATGTTTAAATTGATTTTCATGCTTCCAGGGGCTCGGGAAGTTTATTAAATACCATTTGGAGGCATTTAATGTTCAAGCAAAAACGGCTGATTTTCGACAAAAGAGATAACACCCCCCCATTACGTCATGCTTCAGAAATGTGGAAAATGGTCCGTTTTCAAATGTTTTATTTTTGAACGTCAGTTCACATTTGTAGGTGGATCATCAGTGTTAGAGTTAAAATTAGCATGTTTAAAGTGATTTTCATGCTTCCAGGGGCCCTAAACACAAGATTTATGGAATGGTTAAAAGTGCATGAAAATGGCCAATTTACTCACTCTGAGTTCTCAAAAAGGGTTTCTTCACCCCGGGAAGTTAATTAAATACCATTTGGAGGCATTTAATGTTAAAGCAAAACGACTGATTTTCGACAAAAGAGATAACACCCCCCCATTACGTCATGCTTCAGAAATGTGGAAAATGGTCCGTTTTCAAATGTTTTATTTTTGAACGTCAGTTCACATTTGTAGGTGGATCATCAGTGTTAGAGCTACAATTAGCATGTTTAAAGTGATTTTCATGCTTCCAGGGGCCCTAAACACAAGATTTATGGAATGGTTAAAAGTGCATGAAAATGGCCAATTTACTCACTCTGAGTTCTCAAAAAGGGTTTCTTCACCCCGGGAAGTTAATTAAATACCATTTGGAGGCATTTAATGTTCAAGCAAAAATGGCTGATTTTCGACAAAAGAGATAACACCCCCCCATTACGTCATGCTTCAGAAATGTGGAAAATGGTCCATTTTCAAATGTTTTATTTTTGAACGTCAGTTCACATTTGTAGGTGGATCATCAGTGTTAGAGCTAAAATTAGCATGTTTAAAGTGATTTTCATGCTTCCAGGGGCCCTAAACACAAGATTTATGGAATGGTTAAAAGTGCATGAAAATGGCCAATTTACTCACTCTGAGTTCTCAAAAAGGGTTTCTTCACCCCGGGAAGTTAATTAAATACCATTTGGAGGCATTTAATGTTAAAGCAAAAACGACTGATTTTCGACAAAAGAGATAACACCCCCCCATTACGTCATGCTTCAGAAATGTGGAAAATGGTCCGTTTTCAAATGTTTTATTTTTGAACGTCAGTTCACATTTGTAGGTGGATCATCAGTGTTAGAGCTACAATTAGCATGTTTAAAGTGATTTTCATGCTTCCAGGGGCCCTAAACACAAGATTTATGGAATGGTTAAAAGTGCATGAAAATGGCCAATTTACTCACTCTGAGTTCTCAAAAAGGGTTTCTTCACCCCGGGAAGTTAATTAAATACCATTTGGAGGCATTTAATGTTCAAGAAAAAACAGCTGATTTTCGACAAAAGAGATAACACCCCCCATTACGTCATGCTTCAGAAATGTGGAAAATGGTCCGTTTTCAAATGTTTTATTTTTGAACGTCAGTTCACATTTGTAGGTGGATCATCAGTGTTAGAGCTAAAATTAGCATGTTTAAAGTGATTTTCATGCTTCCAGGGGCCCTAAACACAAGATTTATGGAATGGTTAAAAGTACATGAAAATGGCCAATTCACTCACTCTGAGTTCTCAAAAAGGGTTCCTTCACCCCGGAAAGTTAATTAAATACCATTTGGAGGCATTTAATGTTCAAGCAAAAACGGCAGATTTTCGACAAAAGAGATAACACCCCCCCATTACGTCATGCTTCAGAAATGTGGAAAATGGTCCGTTTTCAAATGTTTTATTTTTGAACGTCAGTTCACATTTGTAGGTGGATCATCAGTGTTAGAGCTAAAATTAGCATGTTTAAAGTGATTTTCATGCTTCCAGGGGCCCTAAACACAAGATTTATGGAATGGTTAAAAGTGCATGAAAATGGCCAATTTACTCACTCTGAGTTCTCAAAAAGGGTTTCTTCACCCCGGGAAGTTAATTAAATACCATTTGGAGGCATTTAAGGTTCAAGCAAAAACGGCTGATTTTCGACAAAAGAGATAACACCCCACCCATTACGTCATGCTTCAGAAATGTGGAAAATGGTCTGTTTTCAAATGTTTTATTTTTGAACGTCAGTTCACATTTGTAGGCGGATCATCAGTGTTAGAGCTAAAATTAGCATGTTTAAAGTGATTTTCATGCTTCCAGGGGCCCTAAACACAAGATTTATGGAATGGTAAAAGTGCATGAAAATGGCCAATTTACTCACTCTGAGTTCTCAAAAAGGGTTTCTTCACCCCGGGAAGTTAATTAAATACCATTTGGAGGCATTTAATGTTCAAGCAAAAACGGCTGATTTTCGACAAAAGAGATAACACCCCCCCATTACGTCATTCTTCAGAAATGTGGAAAATGGTCCATTTTCAAATGTTTTATTTTTGAACGTCAGTTCACATTTGTAGGTGGATCATCAGTGTTAGAGCTAAAATTAGCATGTTTAAAGTGATTTTCATGCTTCCAGGGGCTCGGGAAGTTAATTAAATACCATTTGGAGGCATTTAAGGTTCAAGCAAAAACGGCTGATTTTCGACAAAAGAGATAACACCCCCCCATTACGTCATGCTTCAGAAATGTGGAAAATGGTCCGTTTTCAAATGTTTTATTTTTGAACGTCAGTTCACATTTGTAGGTGGATCATCAGTGTTAGAGCTAAAATTAGCATGTTTAAAGTGATTTTCATGCTTCCAGGGGCCCTAAACACAAGATTTATGGAATGGTTAAAAGTGCATGAAAATGGCCAATTTACTCACTCTGAGTTCTCAAAAAGGGTTTCTTCACCCCGGGAAGTTAATTAAATACCATTTGGAGGCATTTAATGTTCAAGCAAAAACGGCTGATTTTCGACAAAAGAGATAACACCCCCCATTACGTCATGCTTCAGAAATTTGGAAAATGGTCCATTTTCAAATGTTTTATTTTTGAACGTCAGTTCACATTTGTAGGTGGATCATCAGTGTTAGAGCTAAAATTAGCATGTTTAAAGTGATTTTCATGCTACCAGGGGCCCTAAACACAAGATTTATGGAATGGTTAAAAGTGCATAAAAATGGCCAATTTACTCACTCTGAGTTCTCAAAAAGGGTTTCTTCACCCCGGGAAGTTAATTAAATACCATTTGGAGGCATTTAATGTTCAAGCAAAAACGGCTGATTTTCGACAAAAGAGATAACACCCCCCCATTACGTCATGCTTCAGAAATGTGGAAAATGGTCCATTTTCAAATGTTTTATTTTTGAACGTCAGTTCACATTTGTAGGTGGATCATCAGTGTTAGAGCTAAAATTAGCATGTTTAAATTGATTTTCATGCTTCCAGGGGCTTGGGAAGTTTATTAAATACCATTTGGAGGCATTTAATGTTCAAGCAAAAACGGCTGATTTTCGACAAAAGAGATAACACCCCCCCATTACGTCATGCTTCAGAAATGTGGAAAATGGTCCGTTTTCAAATGTTTTATTTTTGAACGTCAGTTCACATTTGTAGGTGGATCATCAGTGTTAGAGCTAAAATTAGCATGTTTAAAGTGATTTTCATGCTTCCAGGGGCCCTAAACACAAGATTTATGGAATGGTTAAAAGTGCATGAAAATGGCCAATTTACTCACTCTGAGTTCTCAAAAAGGGTTTCTTCACCCCGGGAAGTTAATTAAATACCATTTGGAGGCATTTAATGTTAAAGCAAAAACTACTGATTTTCGACAAAAGAGATAACACCCCCCCATTACGTCATGCTTCAGAAATGTGGAAAATGGTCCGTTTTCAAATGTTTTATTTTTGAACGTCAGTTCACATTTGTAGGTGGATCATCAGTGTTAGAGCTACAATTAGCATGTTTAAAGTGATTTTCATGCTTCCAGGGGCCCTAAACACAAGATTTATGGAATGGTTAAAAGTGCATGAAAATGGCCAATTTACTCACTCTGAGTTCTCAAAAAGGGTTTCTTCACCCCGGGAAGTTAATTAAATACCATTTGGAGGCATTTAATGTTCAAGAAAAAACAGCTGATTTTCGACAAAAGAGATAACACCCCCCATTACGTCATGCTTCAGAAATGTGGAAAATGGTCCGTTTTCAAATGTTTTATTTTTGAACGTCAGTTCACATTTGTAGGTGGATCATCAGTGTTAGAGCTAAAATTAGCATGTTTAAAGTGATTTTCATGCTTCCAGGGGCCCTAAACACAAGATTTATGGAATGGTTAAAAGTGCATTTAAATGGCCAATTTACTCACTCTGAGTTCTCAAAAAGGGTTTCTTCACCCCGGGAAGGTAATTAAATACCATTTGGAGGCATTTAACGTTCAAGCAAAAACGGCTGATTTTCGACAAAAGAGATTACACCCCCCATTACGTCATGCTTCAGAAATGTGGAAAATGGTCCGTTTTCAAATGTTTTATTTTTGAACGTCAGTTCACATTTGTAGGTGGATCATCAGTGTTAGAGCTAAAATTAGCATGTTTAAAGTGATTTTCATGCTTCCAGGGGCTCGGGAAGTTAATTAAATACCATTTGGAGGCATTTAATGTTCAACAAAAACGGCTGATTTTCGACAAAAGAGATAACACCCCCCCATTACGTCATGCTTCAAAAATGTGGAAAATGGTCCGTTTTCAAATGTTTTATTTTTGAACGTCAGTTCACATTTGTAGGTGGATCATCAGTGTTAGAGCTAAAATTAGCATGTTTAAAGTGATTTTCATGCTTCCAGGGGCCCTAAACACAAGATATATGGAATGGTTAAAAGTGCATGAAAATGGCCAATTTACTCACTCTGAGTTCTCAAAAAGGGTTTCTTCACCCCGGGAAGTTAATTAAATACCATTTGGAGGAATTTCATGTTCAAGCAAAAACGGCTGATTTTCGACAAAAGAGATAATACCCCCCCATTACGTCATGCTTCAGAAATGTGGAAAATGGTCCGTTTTCAAATGTTTTATTTTTGAATGTCAGTTCACATTTGTAGGTGGATCATCAGTGTTAGAGCTAAAATTAGCATGTTTAAAGTGATTTTCATGCTTCCAGGGGCTCGGGAAGTTAATTAAATACCATTTGGAGGCATTTAATGTTCAAGCAAAAACGACTGATTTTCGACAAAAGAGATAACACCCCCCATTACGTCATGCTTCAGAAATGTGGAAAATGGTCTGTTTTCAAATGTTTTATTTTTGAACGTCAGTTCACATTTGTAGGTGGATCATCAGTGTTAGAGCTAAAATTAGCATGTTTAAAGTGATTTTCATGCTTCCAGGGGCCCTAAACACAAGATTTATGGAATGGTTAAAAGTGCATGAAAATGGCCAATCTACTCACTTTGAGTTCCCCAAAAGGGTTTCTTCACCCCGGGAAGTTAATTAAATACCATTTGGAGGCATTTAATGTTCAAGCAAAAACAGGTGATTTTCGACAAAAGAGATAACACCCCCCCATTACGTCATGCTTCAAAAATGTGGAAAATGGTCCGTTTTCAAATGTTTTATTTTTGAACGTCAGTTCACATTTGTAGGTGGATAATCAGTGTTAGAGCTAAAATTAGCATGTTTAAAGTGCTTTTCATGCTTCCAGGGGCCCTAAACACAAGATTTATGGAATGGTTAAAAGTGCATGAAAATGGCCAATTTACTCACTCTGAGTTCTCAAAAAGGGTTTCTTCACCCCGGGAAGTTAATTAAATACCATTTGGAGGCATTTAATGTTAAAGCAAAAACGACTGATTTTCGACAAAAGAGATAACACCCCCCCATTACGTCATGCTTCAGAAATGTGGAAAATGGTCCGTTTTCAAATGTTTTATTTTTGAACGTCAGTTCACATTTGTAGGTGGATCATCAGTGTTAGAGCTACAATTAGCATGTTTAAAGTGATTTTCATGCTTCCCTGGGCCCTAAACACAAGATTTATGGAATGGTTAAAAGTGCATGAAAATGGCCAATTTACTCACTCTGAGTTCTCAAAAAGGGTTTCTTCACCCCGGGAAGTTAATTAAATACCATTTGGAGGCAATTAATGTTCAAGAAAAAACAGCTGATTTTCGACAAAAGAGATAACACCCCCCATTACGTCATGCTTCAGAAATGTGGAAAATGGTCCGTTTTCAAATGATTTATTTTTGAACGTCAGTTCACATTTGTAGGTGGATCATCAGTGTTAGAGCTAAAACTAGCATGTTTAAAGTGATTTTCATGCTTCCAGGGGCCCTAAACACAAGATTTATGGAATGGTTAAAAGTGCATTTAAATGGCCAATTTACTCACTCTGAGTTCTCAAAAAGGGTTTCTTCACTCCGGGAAGGTAATTAAATACCATTTGGAGGCATTTAACGTTCAAGCAAAAACGGCTGATTTTCGACAAAAGAAATAACACCCCCCATTACGTCATGCTTCAGAAATGTGGAAAATGGTCCGTTTTCAAATGTTTTATTTTTGAACGTCAGTTCACATTTGTAGGTGGATCATCAGTGTTAGAGCTAAAATTAGCATGTTTAAAGTGATTTTCATGCTTCCAGGGGCTCGGGAAGTTAATTAAATACCATTTGGAGGCATTTAATGTTCAACAAAAACGGCTGATTTTCGACAAAAGAGATAACACCCCCCCATTACGTCATGCTTCTGAAATGATGAAAATGGTCCGTTTTCAAATGTTTTATTTTTGAACGTCAGTTCACATATAAGATTTATGAAATGGTTAAAAGTGCATGAAAATGGCCAATCTACTCACTCTGAGTTCCCCAAAAGGGTTTCTTCACCCCGGGAAGTTAATTAAATACCATTTGGAGGCATTTAATGTTCAAGCAAAAACAGGTGATTTTCGACAAAAGAGATAACACCCCCCCATTACATCATGCTTCAAAAATGTGGAAAATGGTCCGTTTTCAAATGTTTTATTTTTGAACGTCAGTTCACATTTGTAGGTCGATCATCAGTGTTAGAGCTAAAATTAGCATGTTTAAAGTGATTTTCATGCTTCCAGGGGCCCTAAACACAAGATTTATGGAATGGTTAAAAGTGCATGAAAATGGCCAATTTACTCACTCTGAGTTCTCAAAAAGGGTTTCTTCACCCGGGAAGTTAATTAAATACCATTTGGAGGCATTTAATGTTCAAGCAAAAACGGCTGATTTTCGACAAAAGAGATAACACCCCCCCATTACGTCATGCTTCAGAAATGTGGAAAATGGTCAGTTTTCACATGTTTTATTTTTGAACGTCAGTTCACATTTGTAGGTGGATCATCAGTGTTAGAGCTAAAATTAGCATGTTTAAAGTGATTTTCATGCTTCCAGGGGCTCGGGAAGTTAATTAAATACCATTTGGAGGCATTTAATGTTCAAGCAAAAACGGCTGATTTTCGACAAAAGAGATAACACCCCCCCATTACGTCATGCTTCAGAAATGTGGAAAATGGTCCGTTTTCAAATGTTTTACTTTTGAACGTCAGTTCACAATTGTAGGTGGATCATCAGTGTTAGAGCTAAAATTAGCATGTTTAAAGTGATTTTCATGCTTCCAGGGGCCCTAAACACAAGATTTATGGAATGGTTAAAAGTGCATGAAAATGGCCAATTTACTCACTCTGAGTTCTCAAAAAGGGTTTCTTCACCCCGGGAAGTTAATTAAATACCATTTGGAGGCATTTAATGTTCAAGCAAAAACGGCTGATTTTCGACAAAAGAGATAACACCCCCCCATTACGTCATGCTTCAGAAATGTGGAAAATGGTCCGTTTTCAAATGTTTTATTTTTGAACGTCAGTTCACATTTGTAGGTGGATCATCAGTGTTAGAGCTAAAACTAGCATGTTTAAAGTGATTTTCATGCTTCCAGGGGCCCTAAACACAAGATTTATGGAATGGTTAAAAGTGCATGAAAATGGCCAATTTACTCACTCTGAGTTCTCAAAAAGGGTCTCTTCACCCCGGAAGGTAATTAAATACCATTTGGAGGCATTTAATGTTCAAGCAAAAATGGCTGATTTTCGACAAAAGAGATAACACCCCCCATTACGTCATGCTTCAGAAATGTGGAAAATGGTCCGTTTTCAAATGTTTTATTTTTGAACGTCAGTTCACATTTGTAGGTGGATCATCAGTGTTAGAGCTAAAATTAGCATGTTTAAAGTGATTTTCATGCTACCAGGGGCCCTACACAAGATTTATGGAATGGTTAAAAGTGCATGAAAATGGCCAATTTACTCACTCTGAGTTCTCAAAAAGGGTTTCTTCACCCCGGGAAGTTAATTAAATACCATTTGGAGGCATTTAAGGTTCAAGCAAAAACGGCTGATTTTCGACAAAAGAGATAACACCCCCCCATTACGTCATGCTTCAGAAATGTGGAAAATGGTCCGTTTTCAAATGTTTTATTTTTGAACGTCAGTTCACATTTGTAGGTGGATCATCAGTGTTAGAGTTCTCAAAAAGGGTCTCTTCACCCCGGAAGGTAATTAAATACCATTTGGAGGCATTTAATGTTCAAGCAAAAATGGCTGATTTTCGACAAAAGAGATAACACCCCCATTACGTCATGCTTCAGAAATGTGGAAAATGGTCCGTTTCTTCACCCCGGGAAGTTAATTAAATACCATTTGGAGGAATTTAATGTTCAAGCAAAAACGGCTGATTTTCGACAAAAGAGATAATACCCCCCCATTACGTCATGCTTCAGAAATGTGGAAAATGGTCCGTTTTCAAATGTTTTATTTTTGAACGTCAGTTCACATTTGTAGGTGGATCATCAGTGTTAGAGCTAAAATTAGCATGTTTAAAGTGATTTTCATGCTTCCAGGGGCTCGGGAAGTTAATTAAATACCATTTGGAGGCATTTAATGTTCAAGCAAAAACGACTGATTTTCGACAAAAGAGATAACACCCCCCCATTACGTCATGCTTCAGAAATGTGGAAAATGGTCTGTTTTCAAATGTTTTATTTTTGAACGTCAGTTCACATTTGTAGGTGGATCATCAGTGTTAGAGCTAAAATTAGCATGTTTAAAGTGATTTTCATGCTTCCAGGGGCCCTAAACACAAGATTTATGGAATGGTTAAAAGTGCATGAAAATGGCCAATTTACTCACTCTGAGTTCTCAAAAAGGGTTTCTTCACCCCGGGAAGTTAATTAAATACCATTTGGAGGCATTTAATGTTCAAGCAAAAACGGCTGATTTTCGACAAAAGAGATAACACCCCCCCATTACGTCATGCTTCAGAAATGTGGAAAATGGTCCGTTTTCAAATGTTTTATTTTTGAACGTCAGTTCACATTTGTAGGTGGATCATCAGTGTTAGAGCTAAAATTAGCATGTTTAAAGTGATTTTCATGCTTCCAGGGGCCCTAAACACAAGATTTATGGAATGGTTAAAAGTCCATGAAAATGGCCAATTTACTCACTCTGAGTTCTCAAAAAGGGTTTCTTCACCCCGGGAAGTTAATTAAATACCATTTGGAGGCATTTAATGTTCAAGCAAAAACGGCTGATTTTCGACAAAAGAGATAACACCCCCCCACTACGTCATGCTTCAGAAATGTGGAAAATGGTCCGTTTTCAAATGTTTTATTTTTGAACGTCAGTTCACATTTGTAGGTGGATCATCAGTGTTAGAGCTAAAATTAGCATGTTTAAAGTGATTTTCATGCTTCCAGGGGCCCTAAACACAAGATTTATGGAATGGTTAAAAGTCCATGAAAATGGCCAATTTACTCACTCTGAGTTCTCAAAAAGGGTTTCTTCACCCCGGGAAGTTAATTAAATACCATTTGGAGGCATTTAATGTTCAAGCAAAAACGGCTGATTTTCGACAAAAGAGATAACACCCCCCCATTACGTCATGCTTCAGAAATGTGGAAAATGGTCCATTTTCGAATGTTTTATTTTTGAACGTCAGTTCACATTTGTAGGTGGATCATCAGTGTTAGAGCTAAAATTAGCATGTTTAAAGTGATTTTCATGCATCCAGGGGCTCGAGAAGTTAATTAAATACCATTTGGAGGCATTTAATGTTCAAGCAAAAACGGCTGATTTTCGACAAAAGAGATAACACCCCCCCATTACGTCATGCTTCAGAAATGTGGAAAATGGTCCGTTTTCAAATGTTTTATTTTTGAACGTCAGTTCACATTTGTAGGTGGATCATCAGTGTTAGAGCTCATATTAGCATGTTTAAAGTGATTTTCATGCTTCCAGGGGCCCTAAACACAAGATTTATGGAATGGTTAAAAGTGCATGAAAATGGCCAATTTACTCACTCTGAGTTCTCAAAAAGGGTTTCTTCACCCCGGGAAGTTAATTAAATACCATTTGGAGGCATTTAATGTTCAAGCAAAAACGGCTGATTTTCGACAAAAGAGATAACACCCCCCCATTACGTCATGCTTCAGAAATGTGGAAAATGGTCCGTTTTCAAATGTTTTATTTTTGAACGTCAGTTCACATTTGTAGGTGGATCATCAGTGTTAGAGCTAAAATTAGCATGTTTAAAGTGATGTTCATGCTTCCAGCGGCCCTAAACACAAGATTTATGGAATGGTTAAAAGTGCATGAAAATGGCCAATTTACCACTCTGAGTTCTCAAAAAGGGTTTCTTCACCCCGGGAAGTTAATTAAATACCATTTGGAGGCATTTAATGTTCAAGAAAAAACGGATGATTTTCGACAAAAAAGATAACACCCCCCATTACGTCATGCTTCAGAAATGTGGAAAACGGTCCGTTTTCAAATGTTTTATTTTTGAACGTCAGTTCACATTTGTAGGTGGATCATCAGTGTTAGAGCTAAAATTAGCATGTTTAAAGTGATTTTCATGCTTCCAGGGGCCCTAAACACAAGATTTATGGAATGGTTAAAAGTGCATGAAAATGGCCAATTTACTCACTCTGAGTTCTCAAAAAGGGTTTTTTCACCCCGGGAAGTTAATTAAATACCATTTGGAGGCATTTAAGGTTCAAGCAAAAACGGCTGATTTTCGACAAAAGAGATAACACCCCCCCATTACGTCATGCTTCAGAAATGTGGAAAATGGTCCGTTTTCAAATGTTTTATTTTTGAACGTCAGTTCACATTTGTAGGTGGATCATCAGTGTTAGAGCTAAAATTAGCATGTTTAAAGTGATTTTCATGCTTCCAGGGGCTCGGGAAGTTAATTAAATACCATTTGGAGGCATTTAATGTTCAAGCAAAAACGGCTGATTTTCGACAAAAGAGATAACACCCCCCCATTACGTCATGCTTCAGAAATGTGGAAAATGGTCCGTTTTCAAATGTTTTATTTTTGAACGTCAGTTCACATTTGTAGGTGGATCATCAGTGTTAGAGCTAAAATTAGCATGTTTAAAGTGATTTTCATGCTTCCAGGGGCCCTAAACACAAGATTTATGGAATGGTTAAAAGTGCATGAAAATGGCCAATTTACTCACTCTGAGTTCTCAAAAAGGGTTTCTTCACCCCGGGAAGTTAATTAAATACCATTTGGAGGCATTTAATGTTCAAGCAAAAACGGCTGATTTTCGACAAAAGAGATAACACCCCCCCATTACGTCATGCTTCAGAAATGTGGAAAATGGTCCGTTTTCAAATGTTTTATTTTTCAACGTCAGTTCACATTTGTAGGTGGATCATCAGTGTTAGAGCTAAAATTAGCATGTTTAAAGTGATTTTCATGCTTCCAGGGGCCCTAAACACAAGATTTATGGAATGGTTAAAAGTGCATGAAAATGGCCAATTTACTCACTCTGAGTTCTCAAAAAGGGTTTCTTCACCCCGGGAAGTTAATTAAATACCATTTGGAGGCATTTAATGTTCAAGCAAAAACGGCTGATTTTCGACAAAAGAGATAACACCCCCCCATAACGTCATGCTTCAGAAATGTGGAAAATGGTCCATTTTCGAATGTTTTATTTTTGAACGTCAGTTCACATTTGTAGGTGGATCATCAGTGTTAGAGCTAAAATTAGCATGTTTAAAGTGATTTTCATGCATCCAGGGGCTCGAGAAGTTAATTAAATACCATTTGGAGGCATTTAATGTTCAAGCAAAAACGGCTGATTTTCGACAAAAGAGATAACACCCCCCCATTACGTCATGCTTCAGAAATGTGGAAAATGGTCCGTTTTCAAATGTTTTATTTTTGAACGTCAGTTCACATTTGTAGGTGGATCATCAGTGTTAGAGCTAAAATTAGCATGTTTAAAGTGATTTTCATGCTTCTAGGGGCCCTAAACACAAGATTTATGGAATGGTTAAAAATGCATGAAAATGGCCAATTTACTCACTCTGAGTTCTCAAAAAGGGTTTCTTCACCCCAGGAAGTTAATTAAATACCATTTGGAGGCATTTAATGTTCAAGCAAAAATGGCTGATTTTCGACAAAAGAGATAACACCCCCCCATTACGTCATGCTTCAGAAATGTGGAAAATGGTCCGTTTTCAAATGTTTTATTTTTGAACGTCAGTTCACATTTGTAGGTGGATCATCAGTGTTAGAGCTCATATTAGCATGTTTAAAGTGATTTTCATGCTTCCAGGGGCCCTAAACACAAGATTTATGGAATGGTTAAAAGTGCATGAAAATGGCCAATTTACTCACTCTGAGTTCTCAAAAAGGGTTTCTTCACCCCGGGAAGTTAATTAAATACCATTTGGAGGCATTTAATGTTCAAGCAAAAACGGCTGATTTTCGACAAAAGAGATAACACCCCCCCATTACGTCATGCTTCAGAAATGTGGAAAATGGTCAGTTTTCAAATGTTTTATTTTTGAACGTCAGTTCACATTTGTAGGTGGATCATCAGTGTTAGAGCTAAAATTAGCATGTTTAAAGTGATTTTCATGCTTCCAGCGGCCCTAAACACAAGATTTATGGAATGGTTAAAAGTGCATGAAAATGGCCAATTTACTCACTCTGAGTTCTCAAAAAGGGTTTCTTCACCCCGGGAAGTTAATTAAATACCATTTGGAGGCATTTAATGTTCAAGAAAAAACGGAAGATTTTCGACAAAAAAGATAACACCCCCCATTACGTCATGCTTCAGAAATGTGGAAAACGGTCCGTTTTCAAATGTTTTATTTTTGAACGTCAGTTCACATTTGTAGGTGGATCATCAGTGTTAGAGCTAAAATTAGCATGTTTAAAGTGATTTTCATGCTTCCAGGGGCCCTAAACACAAGATTTATGGAATGGTTAAAAGTGCATGAAAATGGCCAATTTACTCACTCTGAGTTCTCAAAAAGGGTTTCTTCACCCCGGGAAGTTAATTAAATACCATTCGGAGGAAATTAATGTTCAAGCAAAAACGGCTGATTTTCGACAAAAGAGATAACACCCCCCCATTACGTCATGCTTCAGAAATGTGGAAAATGGTCCATTTTCAAATGTTTTATTTTTGAACGTCAGTTCACATTTGCAGGTGGATCATCAGTGTTAGAGCTAAAATTAGCATGTTTAAATTGATTTTCATGCTTCCAGGGGCTCGGGAAGTTAATTAAATACCATTTGGAGGCATTTAATGTTCAAGCAAAAACGGCTGATTTTCGACAAAAGAGATAACACCCCCCCATTACGTCATGCTTCAGAAATGTGGAAAATGGTCCATTTTCAAATGTTTTATTTTTGAACGTCAGTTCACATTTGTAGGTGGATCATCAGTGTTAGAGCTGAAATTAGCATGTTTGAAGTGATTTTCATGCTTCCAGGGGCCCTAAACACAAGATTTATGGAATGGTTAAAAGTGCATGAAAATGGCCAATTTACTCACTCTGAGTTCTCAAAAAGGGTTTCTTCACCCCGGGAAGTTAATTAAATACCATTTGGAGGCATTTAATGTTCAAGCAAAAACGACTGATTTTGGACAAAAGAGATAACACCCCCCCATTACGTCATGCTTCAGAAATGTGGAAAATGGTCCGTTTTCAAATGTTTTATTTTTGAACGTCAGTTCACATTTGTAGGTGGATCATCAGTGTTAGAGCTAAAATTAGCATGTTTAAAGTGATTTTCATGCTTCTAGGGGCCCTAAACACAAGATTTATGGAATGGTTAAAAGTGCATGAAAATGGCCAATTTACTCACTCTGAGTTCTCAAAAAGGGTTTCTTCACCCCGGGAAGTTAATTAAATACCATTTGGAGGCATTTAATGTTCAAGCAAAAACGGCTGATTTTCGACAAAAGAGATAACACCCCCCCATAACGTCATGCTTCAGAAATGTGGAAAATGGTCCATTTTCGAATGTTTAATTTTTGAACGTCAGTTCACATTTGTAGGTGGATCATCAGTGTTAGAGCTAAAATTAGCATGTTTAAAGTGATTTTCATGCATCCAGGGGCTCGAGAAGTTAATTAAATACCATTTGGAGGCATTTAATGTTCAAGCAAAAACGGCTGATTTTCGACAAAAGAGATAACACCCCCCCATTACGTCATGCTTCAGAAATGTGGAAAATGGTCCGTTTTCAAATGTTTTATTTTTGAACGTCAGTTCACATTTGTAGGTGGATCATCAGTGTTAGAGCTAAAATTAGCATGTTTAAAGTGATTTTCATGCTTCTAGGGGCCCTAAACACAAGATTTATGGAATGGTTAAAAGTGCATGAAAATGGCCAATTTACTCACTCTGAGTTCTCAAAAAGGGTTTCTTCACCCCAGGAAGTTAATTAAATACCATTTGGAGGCATTTAATGTTCAAGCAAAAATGGCTGATTTTCGACAAAAGAGATAACACCCCCCCATTACGTCATGCTTCAGAAATGTGGAAAATGGTCCGTTTTCAAATGTTTTATTTTTGAACGTCAGTTCACATTTGTAGGTGGATCATCAGTGTTAGAGCTCATATTAGCATGTTTAAAGTGATTTTCATGCTTCCAGGGGCCCTAAACACAAGATTTATGGAATGGTTAAAAGTGCATGAAAATGGCCAATTTACTCACTCTGAGTTCTCAAAAAGGGTTTCTTCACCCCGGGAAGTTAATTAAATACCATTTGGAGGCATTTAATGTTCAAGCAAAAACGGCTGATTTTCGACAAAAGAGATAACACCCCCCCATTACGTCATGCTTCAGAAATGTGGAAAATGGTCCATTTTCAAATGTTTTATTTTTGAACGTCAGTTCACATTTGTAGGTGGATCATCAGTGTTAGAGCTAAAATTAGCATGTTTAAAGTGATTTTCATGCTTCCAGCGGCCCTAAACACAAGATTTATGGAATGGTTAAAAGTGCATGAAAATGGCCAATTTACTCACTCTGAGTTCTCAAAAAGGGTTTCTTCACCCCGGGAAGTTAATTAAATACCATTTGGAGGCATTTAATGTTCAAGAAAAAACGGAAGATTTTCGACAAAAAAGATAACACCCCCCATTACGTCATGCTTCAGAAATGTGGAAAACGGTCCGTTTTCAAATGTTTTATTTTTGAACGTCAGTTCACATTTGTAGGTGGATCATCAGTGTTAGAGCTAAAATTAGCATGTTTAAAGTGATTATCATGCTTCCAGGGGCCCTAAACACAAGATTTATGGAATGGTTAAAAGTGCATGAAAATGGCCAATTTACTCACTCTGAGTTCTCAAAAAGGGTTTCTTCACCCCGGGAAGTTAATTAAATACCATTTGGAGGCATTTAAGGTTCAAGCAAAAACGGCTGATTTTCGACAAAAGAGATAACACCCCCCCATTACGTCATGCTTCAGAAATGTGGAAAATGGTCCGTTTTCAAATGTTTTATTTTTGAACGTCAGTTCACATTTGTAGGTGGATCATCAGTGTTAGAGCTAAAACTAGCATGTTTAAAGTGATTTTCATGCTTCCAGGGGCCCTAAACACAAGATTTATGGAATGGTTAAAAGTGCATGAAAATGGCCAATTTACTCACTCTGAGTTCTCAAAAAGGGTCTCCTGACCCCGGAAGGTAATTAAATACCATTTGGAGGCATTTAATGTTCAATCAAAAATGGCTGATTTTCGACAAAAGAGATAACACCCCCCATTACGTCATGCTTCAGAAATGTGGAAAATGGTCCGTTTTCAAATGTTTTATTTTTGAACGTCAGTTCACATTTGTAGGTGGATCATCAGTGTTAGAGCTAAAATTAGCATGTTTAAAGTGATTTTCATGCTACCAGGGGCCCTACACAAGATTTATGGAATGGTTAAAAGTGCATGAAAATGGCCAATTTACTCACTCTGAGTTCTCAAAAAGGGTTTCTTCACCCCGGGAAGTTAATTAAATACCATTCGGAGGAAATTAATGTTCAAGCAAAAACGGCTGATTTTCGACAAAAGAGATAACACCCCCCCATTACGTCATGCTTCAGAAATGTGGAAAATGGTCCATTTTCAAATGTTTTATTTTTGAACGTCAGTTCACATTTGCAGGTGGATCATCAGTGTTAGAGCTAAAATTAGCATGTTTAAATTGATTTTCATGCTTCCAGGGGCTCGGGAAGTTAATTAAATACCATTTGGAGGCATTTAATGTTCAAGCAAAAACGGCTGATTTTCGACAAAAGAGATAACACCCCCCCATTACGTCATGCTTCAGAAATGTGGAAAATGGTCCATTTTCAAATGTTTTATTTTTGAACGTCAGTTCACATTTGTAGGTGGATCATCAGTGTTAGAGCTGAAATTAGCATGTTTGAAGTGATTTTCATGCTTCCAGGGGCCCTAAACACAAGATTTATGGAATGGTTAAAAGTGCATGAAAATGGCCAATTTACTCACTCTGAGTTCTCAAAAAGGGTTTCTTCACCCCGGGAAGTTAATTAAATACCATTTGGAGGCATTTAATGTTCAAGCAAAAACGACTGATTTTGGACAAAAGAGATAACACCCCCCCATTACGTCATGCTTCAGAAATGTGGAAAATGGTCCGTTTTCAAATGTTTTATTTTTGAACGTCAGTTCACATTTGTAGGTGGATCATCAGTGTTAGAGCTAAAATTAGCATGTTTAAAGTGATTTTCATGCTTCTAGGGGCCCTAAACACAAGATTTATGGAATGGTTAAAAGTGCATGAAAATGGCCAATTTACTCACTCTGAGTTCTCAAAAAGGGTTTCTTCACCCCAGGAAGTTAATTAAATACCATTTGGAGGCATTTAATGTTCAAGCAAAAATGGCTGATTTTCGACAAAAGAGATAACACCCCCCCATTACGTCATGCTTCAGAAATGTGGAAAATGGTCCGTTTTCAAATGTTTTATTTTTGAACGTCAGTTCACATTTGTAGGTGGATCATCAGTGTTAGAGCTCATATTAGCATGTTTAAAGTGATTTTCATGCTTCCTGGGGCCCTAAACACAAGATTTATGGAATGGTTAAAAGTGCATGAAAATGGCCAATTTACTCACTCTGAGTTCTCAAAAAGGGTTTCTTCACCCCGGGAAGTTAATTAAATACCATTTGGAGGCATTTAATGTTCAAGCAAAAACGGCTGATTTTCGACAAAAGAGATAACACCCCCCCATTACGTCATGCTTCAGAAATGTGGAAAATGGTCCGTTTTCAAATGTTTTATTTTTGAACGTCAGTTCACATTTGGAGGTGGATCATCAGTGTTAGAGCTAAAATTAGCATGTTTAAAGTGATTTTCATGCTTCCAGCGGCCCTAAACACAAGATTTATGGAATGGTTAAAAGTGCATGAAAATGGCCAATTTACTCACTCTGAGTTCTCAAAAAGGGTTTCTTCACCCCGGGAAGTTAATTAAATACCATTTGGAGGCATTTAATGTTCAAGAAAAAACGGAAGATTTTCGACAAAAAAGATAACACCCCCCATTACGTCATGCTTCAGAAATGTGGAAAACGGTCCGTTTTCAAATGTTTTATTTTTGAACGTCAGTTCACATTTGTAGGTGGATCATCAGTGTTAGAGCTAAAATTAGCAGGTTTAAAGTGATTTTCATGCTTCCAGGGGCCCTAAACACAAGATTTATGGAATGGTTAAAAGTGCATGAAAATGGCCAATTTACTCACTCTGAGTTCTCAAAAAGGGTTTCTTCACCCCGGGAAGTTAATTAAATACCATTTGGAGGCATTTAAGGTTCAAGCAAAAACGGCTGATTTTCGACAAAAGAGATAACACCCCCCCATTACGTCATGCTTCAGAAATGTGGAAAATGGTCCGTTTTCAAATGTTTTATTTTTGAACGTCAGTTCACATTTGTAGGTGGATCATCAGTGTTAGAGCTAAAACTAGCATGTTTAAAGTGATTTTCATGCTTCCAGGGGCCCTAAACACAAGATTTATGGAATGGTTAAAAGTGCATGAAAATGGCCAATTTACTCACTCTGAGTTCTCAAAAAGGGTCTCTTCACCCCGGAAGGTAATTAAATACCATTTGGAGGCATTTAATGTTCAAGCAAAAATGGCTGATTTTCGACAAAAGAGATAACACCCCCCATTACGTCATGCTTCAGAAATGTGGAAAATGGTCCGTTTTCAAATGTTTTATTTTTGAACGTCAGTTCACATTTGTAGGTGGATCATCAGTGTTAGAGCTAAAATTAGCATGTTTAAAGTGATTTTCATGCTACCAGGGGCCCTACACAAGATTTATGGAATGGTTAAAAGTGCATGAAAATGGCCAATTTACTCACTCTGAGTTCTCAAAAAGGGTTTCTTCACCCCGGGAAGTTAATTAAATACCATTTGGAGGCATTTAATGTTCAAGCAAAAACGGCTGATTTTCGACAAAAGAGATAACACCCCCCATTACGTCATGCTTCAGAAATGTGGAAAATGGTCCATTTTCAAATGTTTTATTTTTGAACGTCAGTTCACATTTGCAGGTGGATCATCAGTGTTAGAGCTAAAATTAGCATGTTTAAATTGATTTTCATGCTTCCAGGGGCTCGGGAAGTTAATTAAATACCATTTGGAGGCATTTAATGTTCAAGCAAAAACGGCTGATTTTCGACAAAAGAGATAACACCCCCCCATTACGTCATGCTTCAGAAATGTGGAAAATGGTCCATTTTCAAATGTTTTATTTTTGAACGTCAGTTCACATTTGTAGGTGGATCATCAGTGTTAGAGCTGAAATTAGCATGTTTGAAGTGATTTTCATGCTTCCAGGGGCCCTAAACACAAGATTTATGGAATGGTTAAAAGTGCATGAAAATGGCCAATTTACTCACTCTGAGTTCTCAAAAAGGGTTTCTTCACCCCGGGAAGTTAATTAAATACCATTTGGAGGCATTTAATGTTCAAGCAAAAACGGCTGATTTTCGACAAAAGAGATAACACCCCCCCATTACGTCATGCTTCAGAAATGTGGAAAATGGTCCATTTTCAAATGTTTTATTTTTGAACGTCAGTTCACATTTGTAGGTGGATCATCAGTGTTAGAGCTAAAATTAGCATGTTTAAAGTGATTTTCATGCTTCCAGGGGCTCGGGAAGTTAATTAAATACCATTTGGAGGCATTTAAGGTTCAAGCAAAAACGGCTGATTTTCGACAAAAGAGATAACACCCCCCCATTACGTCATGCTTCAGAAATGTGGAAAATGGTCCGTTTTCAAATGTTTTATTTTTGAACGTCAGTTCACATTTGTAGATGGATCATCAGTGTTAGAGCTAAAATTAGCATGTTAAAAGTGATTTTCATGCTTCCAGCGGCCCTAAACACAAGATTTATGGAATGGTTAAAAGTGCATGAAAATGGCCAATTTACTCACTCTGAGTTCTCAAAAAGGGTTTCTTCACCCCGGGAAGTTAATTAAATACCATTTGGAGGCATTTAATGTTCAAGCAAAAACGGATGATTTTCGACAAAAAAGATAACACCCCCCATTACGTTATGCTTCAGAAATGTGGAAAACGGTCCGTTTTCAAATGTTTTACTTTTGAACGTCAGTTCACATTTGTAGGTGGATCATCAGTGTTAGAGCTAAAATTAGCATGTTTAAAGTGATTTTCATGCTTCCAGGGGCCCTAAACACAAGATTTATGGAATGGTTAAAAGTGCATGAAAATGGCCAATTTACTCACTCTGAGTTCTCAAAAAGGGTTCCTTCACCCCGGAAAGTTAATTAAATACCATTTGGAGGCATTTAATGTTCAAGCAAAAACGGCAGATTTTCGACAAAAGAGATAACACCCCCCCATTACGTCATGCTTCAGAAATGTGGAAAATGGTCCGTTTTCAAATGTTTTACTTTTGAACGTCAGTTCACAATTGTAGGTGGATCATCAGTGTTAGAGCTAAAATTAGCATGTTTAAAGTGATTTTCATGCTTCCAGGGGCCCTAAACACAAGATTTATGGAATGGTTAAAAGTGCATGAAAATGGCCAATTTACTCACTCTGAGTTCTCAAAAAGGGTTTCTTCACCCCGGGAAGTTAATTAAATACCATTTGGAGGCATTTAATGTTCAAGCAAAAACGGCTGATTTTCGACAAAAGAGATAACACCCCCCCATTACGTCATGCTTCAGAAATGTGGAAAATGGTCCATTTTCGAATGTTTTATTTTTGAACGTCAGTTCACATTTGTAGGTGGATCATCAGTGTTAGAGCTAAAATTAGCATGTTTAAAGTGATTTTCATGCATCCAGGGGCTCGAGAAGTTAATTAAATACCATTTGGAGGCATTTAATGTTCAAGCAAAAACGGCTGATTTTCGACAAAAGAGATAACACCCCCCCATTACGTCATGCTTCAGAAATGTGGAAAATGGTCCGTTTTCAAATGTTTTATTTTTGAACGTCAGTTCACATTTGTAGGTGGATCATCAGTGTTAGAGCTCATATTAGCATGTTTAAAGTGATTTTCATGCTTCCAGGGGCCCTAAACACAAGATTTATGGAATGGTTAAAAGTGCATGAAAATGGCCAATTTACTCACTCTGAGTTCTCAAAAAGGGTTTCTTCACCCCGGGAAGTTAATTAAATACCATTTGGAGGCATTTAATGTTCAAGCAAAAACGGCTGATTTTCGACAAAAGAGATAACACCCCCCCATTACGTCATGCTTCAGAAATGTGGAAAATGGTCCGTTTTCAAATGTTTTATTTTTGAACGTCAGTTCACATTTGTAGGTGGATCATCAGTGTTAGAGCTAAAATTAGCATGTTTAAAGTGATTTTCATGCTTCCAGCGGCCCTAAACACAAGATTTATGGAATGGTTAAAAGTGCATGAAAATGGCCAATTTACTCACTCTGAGTTCTCAAAAAGGGTTTCTTCACCCCGGGAAGTTAATTAAATACCATTTGGAGGCATTTAATGTTCAAGAAAAAACGGATGATTTTCGACAAAAAAGATAACACCCCCCATTACGTCCTGCTTCAGAAATGTGGAAAACGGTCCGTTTTCAAATGTTTTATTTTTGAACGTCAGTTCACATTTGTAGGTGGATCATCAGTGTTAGAGCTAAAATTAGCATGTTTAAAGTGATTTTCATGCTTCCAGGGGCCCTAAACACAAGATTTATGGAATGGTTAAAAGTGCATGAAAATGGCCAATTTACTCACTCTGAGTTCTCAAAAAGGGTTTCTTCACCCCGGGAAGTTAATTAAATACCATTTGGAGGCATTTAAGGTTCAAGCAAAAACGGCTGATTTTCGACAAAAGAGATAACACCCCCCCATTACGTCATGCTTCAGAAATGTGGAAAATGGTCCGTTTTCAAATGTTTTATTTTTGAACGTCAGTTCACATTTGTAGGTGGATCATCAGTGTTAGAGCTAAAATTAGCATGTTTAAAGTGATTTTCATGCTTCCAGGGGCCCTAAACACAAGATTTATGGAATGGTTAAAAGTGCATGAAAATGGCCAATTTACTCACTCTGAGTTCTCAAAAAGGGTTTCTTCACCCCGGGAAGTTAATTAAATACCATTTGGAGGCATTTAATGTTCAAGCAAAAACGGCTGATTTTCGACAAAAGAGATAACACCCCCCCATAACGTCATGCTTCAGAAATGTGGAAAATGGTCCATTTTCGAATGTTTTATTTTTGAACGTCAGTTCACATTTGTAGGTGGATCATCAGTGTTAGAGCTAAAATTAGCATGTTTAAAGTGATTTTCATGCATCCAGGGGCTCGAGAAGTTAATTAAATACCATTTGGAGGCATTTAATGTTCAAGCAAAAACGGCTGATTTTCGACAAAAGAGATAACACCCCCCCATTACGTCATGCTTCAGAAATGTGGAAAATGGTCCGTTTTCAAATGTTTTATTTTTGAACGTCAGTTCACATTTGTAGGTGGATCATCAGTGTTAGAGCTAAAATTAGCATGTTTAAAGTGATTTTCATGCTTCTAGGGGCCCTAAACACAAGATTTATGGAATGGTTAAAAGTGCATGAAAATGGCCAATTTACTCACTCTGAGTTCTCAAAAAGGGTTTCTTCACCCCAGGAAGTTAATTAAATACCATTTGGAGGCATTTAATGTTCAAGCAAAAATGGCTGATTTTCGACAAAAGAGATAACACCCCCCCATTACGTCATGCTTCAGAAATGTGGAAAATGGTCCGTTTTCAAATGTTTTATTTTTGAACGTCAGTTCACATTTGTAGGTGGATCATCAGTGTTAGAGCTCATATTAGCATGTTTAAAGTGATTTTCATGCTTCCAGGGGCCCTAAACACAAGATTTATGGAATGGTTAAAAGTGCATGAAAATGGCCAATTTACTCACTCTGAGTTCTCAAAAAGGGTTTCTTCACCCCGGGAAGTTAATTAAATACCATTTGGAGGCATTTAATGTTCAAGCAAAAACGGCTGATTTTCGACAAAAGAGATAACACCCCCCCATTACGTCATGCTTCAGAAATGTGGAAAATGGTCCATTTTCAAATGTTTTATTTTTGAACGTCAGTTCACATTTGTAGGTGGATCATCAGTGTTAGAGCTAAAATTAGCATGTTTAAAGTGATTTTCATGCTTCCAGCGGCCCTAAACACAAGATTTATGGAATGGTTAAAAGTGCATGAAAATGGCCAATTTACTCACTCTGAGTTCTCAAAAAGGGTTTCTTCACCCCGGGAAGTTAATTAAATACCATTTGGAGGCATTTAATGTTCAAGAAAAAACGGAAGATTTTCGACAAAAAAGATAACACCCCCCATTACGTCATGCTTCAGAAATGTGGAAAACGGTCCGTTTTCAAATGTTTTATTTTTGAACGTCAGTTCACATTTGTAGGTGGATCATCAGTGTTAGAGCTAAAATTAGCATGTTTAAAGTGATTATCATGCTTCCAGGGGCCCTAAACACAAGATTTATGGAATGGTTAAAAGTGCATGAAAATGGCCAATTTACTCACTCTGAGTTCTCAAAAAGGGTTTCTTCACCCCGGGAAGTTAATTAAATACCATTTGGAGGCATTTAAGGTTCAAGCAAAGACGGCTGATTTTCGACAAAAGAGATAACACCCCCCCATTACGTCATGCTTCAGAAATGTGGAAAATGGTCCGTTTTCAAATGTTTTATTTTTGAACGTCAGTTCACATTTGTAGGTGGATCATCAGTGTTAGAGCTAAAACTAGCATGTTTAAAGTGATTTTCATGCTTCCAGGGGCCCTAAACACAAGATTTATGGAATGGTTAAAAGTGCATGAAAATGGCCAATTTACTCACTCTGAGTTCTCAAAAAGGGTCTCCTGACCCCGGAAGGTAATTAAATACCATTTGGAGGCATTTAATGTTCAATCAAAAATGGCTGATTTTCGACAAAAGAGATAACACCCCCCATTACGTCATGCTTCAGAAATGTGGAAAATGGTCCGTTTTCAAATGTTTTATTTTTGAACGTCAGTTCACATTTGTAGGTGGATCATCAGTGTTAGAGCTAAAATTAGCATGTTTAAAGTGATTTTCATGCTACCAGGGGCCCGACACAAGATTTATGGAATGGTTAAAAGTGCATGAAAATGGCCAATTTACTCACTCTGAGTTCTCAAAAAGGGTTTCTTCACCCCGGGAAGTTAATTAAATACCATTCGGAGGAAATTAATGTTCAAGCAAAAACGGCTGATTTTCGACAAAAGAGATAACACCCCCCCATTACGTCATGCTTCAGAAATGTGGAAAATGGTCCATTTTCAAATGTTTTATTTTTGAACGTCAGTTCACATTTGCAGGTGGATCATCAGTGTTAGAGCTAAAATTAGCATGTTTAAATTGATTTTCATGCTTCCAGGGGCTCGGGAAGTTAATTAAATACCATTTGGAGGCATTTAATGTTCAAGCAAAAACGGCTGATTTTCGACAAAAGAGATAACACCCCCCCATTACGTCATGCTTCAGAAATGTGGAAAATGGTCCATTTTCAAATGTTTTATTTTTGAACGTCAGTTCACATTTGTAGGTGGATCATCAGTGTTAGAGCTGAAATTAGCATGTTTGAAGTGATTTTCATGCTTCCAGGGGCCCTAAACACAAGATTTATGGAATGGTTAAAAGTGCATGAAAATGGCCAATTTACTCACTCTGAGTTCTCAAAAAGGGTTTCTTCACCCCGGGAAGTTAATTAAATACCATTTGGAGGCATTTAATGTTCAAGCAAAAACGACTGATTTTGGACAAAAGAGATAACACCCCCCCATTACGTCATGCTTCAGAAATGTGGAAAATGGTCCGTTTTCAAATGTTTTATTTTTGAACGTCAGTTCACATTTGTAGGTGGATCATCAGTGTTAGAGCTAAAATTAGCATGTTTAAAGTGATTTTCATGCTTCTAGGGGCCCTAAACACAAGATTTATGGAATGGTTAAAAGTGCATGAAAATGGCCAATTTACTCACTCTGAGTTCTCAAAAAGGGTTTCTTCACCCCAGGAAGTTAATTAAATACCATTTGGAGGCATTTAATGTTCAAGCAAAAATGGCTGATTTTCGACAAAAGAGATAACACCCCCCCATTACGTCATGCTTCAGAAATGTGGAAAATGGTCCGTTTTCAAATGTTTTATTTTTGAACGTCAGTTCACATTTGTAGGTGGATCATCAGTGTTAGAGCTCATATTAGCATGTTTAAAGTGATTTTCATGCTTCCTGGGGCCCTAAACACAAGATTTATGGAATGGTTAAAAGTGCATGAAAATGGCCAATTTACTCACTCTGAGTTCTCAAAAAGGGTTTCTTCACCCCGGGAAGTTAATTAAATACCATTTGGAGGCATTTAATGTTCAAGCAAAAACGGCTGATTTTCGACAAAAGAGATAACACCCCCCCATTACGTCATGCTTCAGAAATGTGGAAAATGGTCCGTTTTCAAATGTTTTATTTTTGAACGTCAGTTCACATTTGGAGGTGGATCATCAGTGTTAGAGCTAAAATTAGCATGTTTAAAGTGATTTTCATGCTTCCAGCGGCCCTAAACACAAGATTTATGGAATGGTTAAAAGTGCATGAAAATGGCCAATTTACTCACTCTGAGTTCTCAAAAAGGGTTTCTTCACCCCGGGAAGTTAATTAAATACCATTTGGAGGCATTTAATGTTCAAGAAAAAACGGAAGATTTTCGACAAAAAAGATAACACCCCCCATTACGTCATGCTTCAGAAATGTGGAAAACGGTCCGTTTTCAAATGTTTTATTTTTGAACGTCAGTTCACATTTGTAGGTGGATCATCAGTGTTAGAGCTAAAATTAGCAGGTTTAAAGTGATTTTCATGCTTCCAGGGGCCCTAAACACAAGATTTATGGAATGGTTAAAAGTGCATGAAAATGGCCAATTTACTCACTCTGAGTTCTCAAAAAGGGTTTCTTCACCCCGGGAAGTTAATTAAATACCATTTGGAGGCATTTAAGGTTCAAGCAAAAACGGCTGATTTTCGACAAAAGAGATAACACCCCCCCATTACGTCATGCTTCAGAAATGTGGAAAATGGTCCGTTTTCAAATGTTTTATTTTTGAACGTCAGTTCACATTTGTAGGTGGATCATCAGTGTTAGAGCTAAAACTAGCATGTTTAAAGTGATTTTCATGCTTCCAGGGGCCCTAAACACAAGATTTATGGAATGGTTAAAAGTGCATGAAAATGGCCAATTTACTCACTCTGAGTTCTCAAAAAGGGTCTCTTCACCCCGGAAGGTAATTAAATACCATTTGGAGGCATTTAATGTTCAAGCAAAAATGGCTGATTTTCGACAAAAGAGATAACACCCCCCATTACGTCATGCTTCAGAAATGTGGAAAATGGTCCGTTTTCAAATGTTTTATTTTTGAACGTCAGTTCACATTTGTAGGTGGATCATCAGTGTTAGAGCTAAAATTAGCATGTTTAAAGTGATTTTCATGCTACCAGGGGCCCTACACAAGATTTATGGAATGGTTAAAAGTGCATGAAAATGGCCAATTTACTCACTCTGAGTTCTCAAAAAGGGTTTCTTCACCCCGGGAAGTTAATTAAATACCATTTGGAGGCATTTAATGTTCAAGCAAAAACGGCTGATTTTCGACAAAAGAGATAACACCCCCCCATTACGTCATGCTTCAGAAATGTGGAAAATGGTCCATTTTCAAATGTTTTATTTTTGAACGTCAGTTCACATTTGCAGGTGGATCATCAGTGTTAGAGCTAAAATTAGCATGTTTAAATTGATTTTCATGCTTCCAGGGGCTCGGGAAGTTAATTAAATACCATTTGGAGGCATTTAATGTTCAAGCAAAAACGGCTGATTTTCGACAAAAGAGATAACACCCCCCCATTACGTCATGCTTCAGAAATGTGGAAAATGGTCCATTTTCAAATGTTTTATTTTTGAACGTCAGTTCACATTTGTAGGTGGATCATCAGTGTTAGAGCTGAAATTAGCATGTTTGAAGTGATTTTCATGCTTCCAGGGGCCCTAAACACAAGATTTATGGAATGGTTAAAAGTGCATGAAAATGGCCAATTTACTCACTCTGAGTTCTCAAAAAGGGTTTCTTCACCCCGGGAAGTTAATTAAATACCATTTGGAGGCATTTAATGTTCAAGCAAAAACGGCTGATTTTCGACAAAAGAGATAACACCCCCCCATTACGTCATGCTTCAGAAATGTGGAAAATGGTCCATTTTCAAATGTTTTATTTTTGAACGTCAGTTCACATTTGTAGGTGGATCATCAGTGTTAGAGCTAAAATTAGCATGTTTAAAGTGATTTTCATGCTTCCAGGGGCTCGGGAAGTTAATTAAATACCATTTGGAGGCATTTAAGGTTCAAGCAAAAACGGCTGATTTTCGACAAAAGAGATAACACCCCCCCATTACGTCATGCTTCAGAAATGTGGAAAATGGTCCGTTTTCAAATGTTTTATTTTTGAACGTCAGTTCACATTTGTAGATGGATCATCAGTGTTAGAGCTAAAATTAGCATGTTAAAAGTGATTTTCATGCTTCCAGCGGCCCTAAACACAAGATTTATGGAATGGTTAAAAGTGCATGAAAATGGCCAATTTACTCACTCTGAGTTCTCAAAAAGGGTTTCTTCACCCCGGGAAGTTAATTAAATACCATTTGGAGGCATTTAATGTTCAAGCAAAAACGGATGATTTTCGACAAAAAAGATAACACCCCCCATTACGTTATGCTTCAGAAATGTGGAAAACGGTCCGTTTTCAAATGTTTTACTTTTGAACGTCAGTTCACATTTGTAGGTGGATCATCAGTGTTAGAGCTAAAATTAGCATGTTTAAAGTGATTTTCATGCTTCCAGGGGCCCTAAACACAAGATTTATGGAATGGTTAAAAGTGCATGAAAATGGCCAATTTACTCACTCTGAGTTCTCAAAAAGGGTTCCTTCACCCCGGAAAGTTAATTAAATACCATTTGGAGGCATTTAATGTTCAAGCAAAAACGGCAGATTTTCGACAAAAGAGATAACACCCCCCCATTACGTCATGCTTCAGAAATGTGGAAAATGGTCCGTTTTCAAATGTTTTACTTTTGAACGTCAGTTCACAATTGTAGGTGGATCATCAGTGTTAGAGCTAAAATTAGCATGTTTAAAGTGATTTTCATGCTTCCAGGGGCCCTAAACACAAGATTTATGGAATGGTTAAAAGTGCATGAAAATGGCCAATTTACTCACTCTGAGTTCTCAAAAAGGGTTTCTTCACCCCGGGAAGTTAATTAAATACCATTTGGAGGCATTTAATGTTCAAGCAAAAACGGCTGATTTTCGACAAAAGAGATAACACCCCCCCATTACGTCATGCTTCAGAAATGTGGAAAATGGTCCATTTTCGAATGTTTTATTTTTGAACGTCAGTTCACATTTGTAGGTGGATCATCAGTGTTAGAGCTAAAATTAGCATGTTTAAAGTGATTTTCATGCATCCAGGGGCTCGAGAAGTTAATTAAATACCATTTGGAGGCATTTAATGTTCAAGCAAAAACGGCTGATTTTCGACAAAAGAGATAACACCCCCCCATTACGTCATGCTTCAGAAATGTGGAAAATGGTCCATTTTCAAATGTTTTATTTTTGAACGTCAGTTCACATTTGTAGGTGGATCATCAGTGTTAGAGCTGAAATTAGCATGTTTGAAGTGATTTTCATGCTTCCAGGGGCCCTAAACACAAGATTTATGGAATGGTTAAAAGTGCATGAAAATGGCCAATTTACTCACTCTGAGTTCTCAAAAAGGGTTTCTTCACCCCGGGAAGTTAATTAAATACCATTTGGAGGCATTTAATGTTCAAGCAAAAACGGCTGATTTTCGACAAAAGAGATAACACCCCCCCATTACGTCATGCTTCAGAAATGTGGAAAATGGTCCATTTTCAAATGTTTTATTTTTGAACGTCAGTTCACATTTGTAGGTGGATCATCAGTGTTAGAGCTAAAATTAGCATGTTTAAAGTGATTTTCATGCTTCCAGGGGCTCGGGAAGTTAATTAAATACCATTTGGAGGCATTTAAGGTTCAAGCAAAAACGGCTGATTTTCGACAAAAGAGATAACACCCCCCCATTACGTCATGCTTCAGAAATGTGGAAAATGGTCCGTTTTCAAATGTTTTATTTTTGAACGTCAGTTCACATTTGTAGATGGATCATCAGTGTTAGAGCTAAAATTAGCATGTTAAAAGTGATTTTCATGCTTCCAGCGGCCCTAAACACAAGATTTATGGAATGGTTAAAAGTGCATGAAAATGGCCAATTTACTCACTCTGAGTTCTCAAAAAGGGTTTCTTCACCCCGGGAAGTTAATTAAATACCATTTGGAGGCATTTAATGTTCAAGCAAAAACGGATGATTTTCGACAAAAAAGATAACACCCCCCATTACGTTATGCTTCAGAAATGTGGAAAACGGTCCGTTTTCAAATGTTTTACTTTTGAACGTCAGTTCACATTTGTAGGTGGATCATCAGTGTTAGAGCTAAAATTAGCATGTTTAAAGTGATTTTCATGCTTCCAGGGGCCCTAAACACAAGATTTATGGAATGGTTAAAAGTGCATGAAAATGGCCAATTTACTCACTCTGAGTTCTCAAAAAGGGTTCCTTCACCCCGGAAAGTTAATTAAATACCATTTGGAGGCATTTAATGTTCAAGCAAAAACGGCAGATTTTCGACAAAAGAGATAACACCCCCCCATTACGTCATGCTTCAGAAATGTGGAAAATGGTCCGTTTTCAAATGTTTTACTTTTGAACGTCAGTTCACAATTGTAGGTGGATCATCAGTGTTAGAGCTAAAATTAGCATGTTTAAAGTGATTTTCATGCTTCCAGGGGCCCTAAACACAAGATTTATGGAATGGTTAAAAGTGCATGAAAATGGCCAATTTACTCACTCTGAGTTCTCAAAAAGGGTTTCTTCACCCCGGGAAGTTAATTAAATACCATTTGGAGGCATTTAATGTTCAAGCAAAAACGGCTGATTTTCGACAAAAGAGATAACACCCCCCCATTACGTCATGCTTCAGAAATGTGGAAAATGGTCCATTTTCGAATGTTTTATTTTTGAACGTCAGTTCACATTTGTAGGTGGATCATCAGTGTTAGAGCTAAAATTAGCATGTTTAAAGTGATTTTCATGCATCCAGGGGCTCGAGAAGTTAATTAAATACCATTTGGAGGCATTTAATGTTCAAGCAAAAACGGCTGATTTTCGACAAAAGAGATAACACCCCCCCATTACGTCATGCTTCAGAAATGTGGAAAATGGTCCGTTTTCAAATGTTTTATTTTTGAACGTCAGTTCACATTTGTAGGTGGATCATCAGTGTTAGAGCTCATATTAGCATGTTTAAAGTGATTTTCATGCTTCCAGGGGCCCTAAACACAAGATTTATGGAATGGTTAAAAGTGCATGAAAATGGCCAATTTACTCACTCTGAGTTCTCAAAAAGGGTTTCTTCACCCCGGGAAGTTAATTAAATACCATTTGGAGGCATTTAATGTTCAAGCAAAAACGGCTGATTTTCGACAAAAGAGATAACACCCCCCCATTACGTCATGCTTCAGAAATGTGGAAAATGGTCCGTTTTCAAATGTTTTATTTTTGAACGTCAGTTCACATTTGTAGGTGGATCATCAGTGTTAGAGCTAAAATTAGCATGTTTAAAGTGATTTTCATGCTTCCAGCGGCCCTAAACACAAGATTTATGGAATGGTTAAAAGTGCATGAAAATGGCCAATTTACTCACTCTGAGTTCTCAAAAAGGGTTTCTTCACCCCGGGAAGTTAATTAAATACCATTTGGAGGCATTTAATGTTCAAGAAAAAACGGATGATTTTCGACAAAAAAGATAACACCCCCCATTACGTCCTGCTTCAGAAATGTGGAAAACGGTCCGTTTTCAAATGTTTTATTTTTGAACGTCAGTTCACATTTGTAGGTGGATCATCAGTGTTAGAGCTAAAATTAGCATGTTTAAAGTGATTTTCATGCTTCCAGGGGCCCTAAACACAAGATTTATGGAATGGTTAAAAGTGCATGAAAATGGCCAATTTACTCACTCTGAGTTCTCAAAAAGGGTTTCTTCACCCCGGGAAGTTAATTAAATACCATTTGGAGGCATTTAAGGTTCAAGCAAAAACGGCTGATTTTCGACAAAAGAGATAACACCCCCCCATTACGTCATGCTTCAGAAATGTGGAAAATGGTCCGTTTTCAAATGTTTTATTTTTGAACGTCAGTTCACATTTGTAGGTGGATCATCAGTGTTAGAGCTAAAATTAGCATGTTTAAAGTGATTTTCATGCTTCCAGGGGCCCTAAACACAAGATTTATGGAATGGTTAAAAGTGCATGAAAATGGCCAATTTACTCACTCTGAGTTCTCAAAAAGGGTTTCTTCACCCCGGGAAGTTAATTAAATACCATTTGGAGGCATTTAATGTTCAAGCAAAAACGGCTGATTTTCGACAAAAGAGATAACACCCCCCCATTACGTCATGCTTCAGAAATGTGGAAAATGGTCCATTTTCAAATGTTTTATTTTTGAACGTCAGTTCACATTTGTAGGTGGATCATCAGTGTTAGAGCTAAAATTAGCATGTTTAAAGTCATTTTCATGCTTCCAGGGGCTCGGGAAGTTAATTAAATACCATTTGGAGGCATTTAATGTTCAAGCAAAAACGGCTGATTTTCGACAAAAGAGATAACACCCCCCCATTACGTCATGCTTCAGAAATGTGGAAAATGGTCCGTTTTCAAATGTTTTATTTTTGAACGTCAGTTCACATTTGTAGGTGGATCATCAGTGTTAGAGCTAAAATTAGCATGTTTAAAGTGATTTTCATGCTTCCAGGGGCCCTAAACACAAGATTTATGGAATGGTTAAAAGTGCATGAAAATGGCCAATTTACTCACTCTGAGTTCTCAAAAAGGGTTTCTTCACCCCGGGAAGTTAATTAAATACCATTTGGAGGCATTTATTGTTCAAGAAAAAACGGATGATTTTGGACAAAAAAGATAACACCCCCCATTACGTCATGCTTCAGAAATGTGGAAAACGGTCAGTTTTCAAATGTTTTATTTTTGAACGTCAGTTCACATTTGTAGGTGGATCATCAGTGTTAGAGCTAAAATTAGCATGTTTAAAGTGATTTTCATGCTTCCAGGGGCCCTAAACACAAGATTTATGGAATGGTTAAAAGTGCATGAAAATGGCCAATTTACTCACTCTGAGTTCTCAAAAAGGGTTTCTTCACCCCGGGAAGTTAATTAAATACCATTTGGAGGCATTTAAGGTTCAAGCAAAAACGGCTGATTTTCGACAAAAGAGATAACACCCCCCCCATTACGTCATGCTTCAGAAATGTGGAAAATGGTCCGTTTTCAAATGTTTTATTTTTGAACGTCAGTTCACATTTGTAGGTGGATCATCAGTGTTAGAGCTAAAACTAGCATGTTTAAAGTGATTTTCATGCTTCCAGGGGCCCTAAACACAAGATTTATGGAATGGTTAAAAGTGCATGAAAATGGCCAATTTACTCACTCTGAGTTCTCAAAAAGGGTCTCTTCACCCCGGAAGGTAATTAAATACCATTTGGAGGCATTTAATGTTCAAGCAAAAATGGCTGATTTTCGACAAAAGAGATAACACCCCCCATTACGTCATGCTTCAGAAATGTGGAAAATGGTCCGTTTTCAAATGTTTTATTTTTGAACGTCAGTTCACATTTGTAGGTGGATCATCAGTGTTAGAGCTAAAATTAGCATGTTTAAAGTGATTTTCATGCTACCAGGGGCCCTACACAAGATTTATGGAATGGTTAAAAGTGCATGAAAATGGCCAATTTACTCACTCTGAGTTCTCAAAAAGGGTTTCTTCACCCCGGGAAGTTAATTAAATACCATTTGGAGGCATTTAAGGTTCAAGCAAAAACGGCTGATTTTCGACAAAAGAGATAACACCCCCCCATTACGTCATGCTTCAGAAATGTGGAAAATGGTCCGTTTTCAAATGTTTTATTTTTGAACGTCAGTTCACATTTGTAGGTGGATCATCAGTGTTAGAGCTAAAACTAGCATGTTTAAAGTGATTTTCATGCTTCCAGGGGCCCTAAACACAAGATTTATGGAATGGTTAAAAGTGCATGAAAATGGCCAATTTACTCACTCTGAGTTCTCAAAAAGGGTCTCTTCACCCCGGAAGGTAATTAAATACCATTTGGAGGCATTTAATGTTCAAGCAAAAATGGCTGATTTTCGACAAAAGAGATAATACCCCCATTACGTCATGCTTCAGAAATGTGGAAAATGGTCCGTTTTCAAATGTTTTATTTTTGAACGTCAGTTCACATTTGTAGGTGGATCATCAGTGTTAGAGCTAAAATTAGCATGTTTAAAGTGATTTTCATGCTACCAGGGGCCCTACACAAGATTTATGGAATGGTTAAAAGTGCATGAAAATGGCCAATTTACTCACTCTGAGTTCTCAAAAAGGGTTTCTTCACCCCGGGAAGTTAATTAAATACCATTTGGAGGCATTTAATGTTCAAGCAAAAACGGCTGATTTTCGACAAAAGAGATAACACCCCCCCATTACGTCATGCTTCAGAAATGTGGAAAATGGTCCATTTTCAAATGTTTTATTTTTGAACGTCAGTTCACATTTGCAGGTGGATCATCAGTGTTAGAGCTAAAATTAGCATGTTTAAATTGATTTTCATGCTTCCACGGGCTCGGGAAGTTAATTAAATACCATTTGGAGGCATTTAATGTTCAAGCAAAAACGGCTGATTTTCGACAAAAGAGATAACACCCCCCCATTACGTCATGCTTCAGGAATGTGGAAAATGGTCCATTTTCAAATGTTTTATTTTTGAACGTCAGTTCACATTTGTAGGTGGATCATCAGTGTTAGAGCTGAAATTAGCATGTTTGAAGTGATTTTCATGCTTCCAGGGGCCCTAAACACAAGATTTATGGAATTGTTAAAAGTGCATGAAAATGGCCAATTTACTCACTCTGAGTTCTCAAAAAGGGTTTCTTCACCCCGGGAATTTAATTAAATACCATTTGGAGGCATTTAATGTTCAAGCAAAAACGACTGATTTTGGACAAAAGAGATAACACCCCCCCATTACGTCATGCTTCAGAAATGTGGAAAATGGTCCGTTTTCAAATGTTTTATTTTTGAACGTCAGTTCACATTTGTAGGTGGATCATCAGTGTTAGAGCTAAAATTAGCATGTTTAAAGTGATTTTCATGCTTCCAGCGGCCCTAAACACAAGATTTATGGAATGGTTAAAAGTGCATGAAAATGGCCAATTTACTCACTCTGAGTTCTCAAAAAGGGTTTCTTCACCCCGGGAAGTTAATTAAATACCATTTGGAGGCATTTAATGTTCAAGCAAAAACGGATGATTTTCGACAAAAAAGATAACACCCCCCATTACGTTATGCTTCAGAAATGTGGAAAACGGTCCGTTTTCAAATGTTTTATTTTTGAACGTCAGTTCACATTTGTAGGTGGATCATCAGTGTTAGAGCTAAAATTAGCATGTTTAAAGTGATTTTCATGCTTCCAGGGGCCCTAAACACAAGATTTATGGAATGGTTAAAAGTGCATGAAAATGGCCAATTTACTCACTCTGAGTTCTCAAAAAGGGTTCCTTCACCCCGGAAAGTTAATTAAATACCATTTGGAGGCATTTAATGTTCAAGCAAAAACGGCAGATTTTCGACAAAAGAGATAACACCCCCCCATTACGTCATGCTTCAGAAATGTGGAAAATGGTCCGTTTTCAAATGTTTTATTTTGGAACGTCAGTTCACATTTGTAGGTGGATCATCAGTGTTAGAGCTAAAATTAGCACGTTTAAAGTGATTTTCATGCTTCCAGGGGCCCTAAACCCAAGATTTATGGAATGGTTAAAAGTGCATGAAAATGGCCAATTTACTCACTCTGAGTTCTCAAAAAGGGTTTCTTCACCCCGGGAAGTTAATTAAATACCATTTGGAGGCATTTAATGTTCAAGCAAAAACGGCTGATTTTCGACAAAAGAGATAACACCCCCCATTACGTCATGCTTCAGAAATGTGGAAAATGGTCCGTTTTCAAATGTTTTATTTTTGAACGTCAGTTCACATTTGTAGGTGGATCATCGGTGTTAGAGCTAAAATTAGCATGTTTAAAGTGATTTTCATGCTTCCAGGGGCCCTAAACACAAGATTTATGGAATGGTTAAAAGTGCATGAAAATGGCCAATTTACTCACTCTGAGTTCTCAAAAAGGGTTTCTTCACCCCGGGAAGTTAATTAAATACCATTTGGAGGCATTTAATGTTCAAGCAAAAACGGCTGATTTTCGACAAAAGAGATAATACCCCCCCATTACGTCATGCTTCAGAAATGTGGAAAATGGTCAGTTTTCAAATGTTTTATTTTTGAACGTCAGTTCACATTTGTAGGTGGATCATCAGTGTTAGAGCTAAAATTAGCATGTTTAAAGTGATTTTCATGCTACCAGGGGCCCTAAACACAAGATTTATGGAATGGTTAAAAGTGCATTAAAATGGCCAATTTACTCACTCTGAGTTCTCAAAAAGGGTTTCTTCACCCCGGGAAGTTAATTAAATACCATTTGGAGGCATTTAATGTTCAAGCAAAAACGGCTGATTTTCGACAAAAGAGATAACACCCCCCCATTACGTCATGCTTCAGAAATGTGGAAAATGGTCCATTTTCAAATGTTTTATTTTTGAACGTCAGTTCACATTTGTAGGTGGATCATCAGTGTTATAGCTAACATTAGTATGTTTAAAGTGATTTTCATGCTTCCAGGGGCCCTAAACACAAGATTTATGGAATGGTTAAAAGTGCATGAAAATGGCCAATTTACTCACTCTGAGGTCTCAAAAAGGGTTTCTTCACCCCGGGAAGTTAATTAAATACCATTTGGAGGCATTTAATGTTAAAGCAAAAACGACTGATTTTCGACAAAAGAGATAACACCCCCCCATTACGTCATGCTTCAGAAATGTGGAAAATGGTCCGTTTTCAAATGTTTTATTTTTGAACGTCAGTTCACATTTGTAGGTGGATCATCAGTGTTAGAGCTACAATTAGCATGTTTAAAGTGATTTTCATGCTTCCCTGGGCCCTAAACACAAGATTTATGGAATGGTTAAAAGTGCATGAAAATGGCCAATTTACTCACTCTGAGTTCTCAAAAAGGGTTTCTTCACCCCGGGAAGTTAATTAAATACCATTTGGAGGCAATTAATGTTCAAGAAAAAACAGCTGATTTTCGACAAAAGAGATAACACCCCCCATTACGTCATGCTTCAGAAATGTGGAAAATGGTCCGTTTTCAAATGTTTTATTTTTGAACGTCAGTTCACATTTGTAGGTGGATCATCAGTGTTAGAGCTAAAACTAGCATGTTTAAAGTGATTTTCATGCTTCCAGGGGCCCTAAACACAAGATTTATGGAATGGTTAAAAGTGCATTTAAATGGCCAATTTACTCACTCTGAGTTCTCAAAAAGGGTTTCTTCACTCCGGGAAGGTAATTAAATACCATTTGGAGGCATTTAACGTTCAAGCAAAAACGGCTGATTTTTGACAAAAGAGATAACACCCCCCATTACGTCATGCTTCAGAAATGTGGAAAATGGTCCGTTTTCAAATGTTTTATTTTTGAACGTCAGTTCACATTTGTAGGTGGATCATCAGTGTTAGAGCTAAAATTAGCATGTTTAAAGTGATTTTCATGCTTCCAGGGGCTCGGGAAGTTAATTAAATACCATTTGGAGGCATTTAATGTTCAACAAAAACGGCTGATTTTCGACAAAAGAGATAACACCCCCCCATTACGTCATGCTTCAGAAATGATGAAAATGGTCCGTTTTCAAATGTTTTATTTTTGAACGTCAGTTCACATTTGTAGGTGGATCATCAGTGTTAGAGCTAAAATGAGCATGTTTAAAGTGATTTTCATGCTTCCAGGGGCCCTAAACACAAGATTTATGAAATGGTTAAAAGTGCATGAAAATGGCCAATCTACTCACTCTGAGTTCCCCAAAAGGGTTTCTTCACCCCGGGAAGTTAATTAAATACCATTTGGAGGCATTTAATGTTCAAGCAAAAACAGGTGATTTTCGACAAAAGAGATAACACCCCCCCCATTACGTCATGCTTCAAAAATGTGGAAAATGGTCCGTTTTCAAATGTTTTATTTTTGAACGTCAGTTCACATTTGTAGGTGGATCATCAGTGTTAGAGCTAAAATTAGCATGTTTAAAGTGATTTTCATGCTTCCAGGGGCCCTAAACACAAGATTTATGGAATGGTTAAAAGTGCATGAAAATGGCCAATTTACTCACTCTGAGTTCTCAAAAAGGGTTTCTTCACCCCGGGAAGTTAATTAAATACCATTTGGAGGAATTTAATGTTCAAGCAAAAACGGCTGATTTTCGACAAAAGAGATAATACCCCCCCATTACGTCATGCTTCAGAAATGTGGAAAATGGTCCGTTTTCAAATGTTTTATTTTTGAACGTCAGTTCACATTTGTAGGTGGATCATCAGTGTTAGAGCTAAAATTAGCATGTTTAAAGTGATTTTCATGCTTCCAGGGGCTCGGGAAGTTAATTAAATACCATTTGGAGGCATTTAATGTTCAAGCAAAAACGACTGATTTTCGACAAAAGAGATAACACCCCCCCATTACGTCATGCTTCAGAAATGTGGAAAATGGTCTGTTTTCAAATGTTTTATTTTTGAACGTCAGTTCACATTTGTAGGTGGATCATCAGTGTTAGAGCTAAAATTAGCATGTTTAAAGTGATTTTCATGCTTCCAGGGGCCCTAAACACAAGATTTATGGAATGGTTAAAAGTGCATGAAAATGGCCAATCTACTCACTCTGAGTTCCCCAAAAGGGTTTCTTCACCCCGGGAAGTTAATTAAATACCATTTGGAGGCATTTAATGTTCAAGCAAAAACAGGTGATTTTCGACAAAAGAGATAACACCCCCCCATTACGTCATGCTTCAGAAATGTGGAAAATGGTCCGTTTTCAAATGTTTTACTTTTGAACGTCAGTTCACATTTGTAGGTGGATCATCAGTGTTAGAGCTAAAATTAGCATGTTTAAAGTGATTTTCATGCTTCCAGGGGCCCTAAACACAAGATTTATGGAATGGTTAAAAGTGCATGAAAATGGCCAATTTACTCACTCTGAGTTCTCAAAAAGGGTTTCTTCACCCCGGGAAGTTAATTAAATACCATTTTGAGGCATTTAATGTTCAAGCAAAAACGGCTGATTTTCGACAAAAGAGATAACACCCCCCCATTACGTCATGCTTCAGAAATGTGGAAAATGGTCCGTTTTCAAATGTTTTATTTTTGAACGTCAGTTCACATTTGTAGGTGGATCATCAGTGTTAGAGCTAAAATTAGCATGTTTAAAGTGATTTTCATGCTTCCAGGGGCCCTAAACACAAGATTTATGGAATGGTTAAAAGTCCATGAAAATGGCCAATTTACTCACTCTGAGTTCTCAAAAAGGGTTTCTTCACCCCGGGAAGTTAATTAAATACCATTTGGAGGCATTTAATGTTCAAGCAAAAACGGCTGATTTTCGACAAAAGAGATAACACCCCCCCATTACGTCATGCTTCAGAAATGTGGAAAATGGTCCATTTTCGAATGTTTTATTTTTGAACGTCAGTTCACATTTGTAGGTGGATCATCAGTGTTAGAGCTAAAATTAGCATGTTTAAAGTGATTTTCATGCTTCCAGCGGCCCTAAACACAAGATTTATGGAATGGTTAAAAGTGCATGAAAATGGCCAATTTACTCACTCTGAGTTCTCAAAAAGGGTTTCTTCACCCCGGGAAGTTAATTAAATACCATTTGGAGGCATTTAATGTTCAAGAAAAAACGGATGATTTTCGACAAAAAAGATAACACCCCCCATTACGTCATGCTTCAGAAATGTGGAAAACGGTCCGTTTTCAAATGTTTTATTTTTGAACGTCAGTTCACATTTGTAGGTGGATCATCAGTGTTAGAGCTAAAATTAGCATGTTTAAAGTGATTTTCATGCTTCCAGGGGCCCTAAACACAAGATTTATGGAATGGTTAAAAGTGCATGAAAATGGCCAATTTACTCACTCTGAGTTCTCAAAAAGGGTTTCTTCACCCCGGGAAGTTAATTAAATACCATTTGGAGGCATTTAAGGTTCAAGCAAAAACGGCTGATTTTCGACAAAAGAGATAACACCCCCCCATTACGTCATGCTTCAGAAATGTGGAAAATGGTCCGTTTTCAAATGTTTTATTTTTGAACGTCAGTTCACATTTGTAGGTGGATCATCAGTGTTGGAGCTAAAATTAGCAGGTTTAAAGTGATTTTCATGCTTCCAGGGGCCCTAAACACAAGATTTATGGAATGGTTAAAAGTGCATGAAAATGGCCAATTTACTCACTCTGAGTTCTCAAAAAGGGTTTCTTCACCCCGGGAAGTTAATTAAATACCATTTGGAGGCATTTAAGGTTCAAGCAAAAACGGCTGATTTTCGACAAAAGAGATAACACCCCCCCATTACGTCATGCTTCAGAAATGTGGAAAATGGTCCATTTTCAAATGTTTTATTTTTGAACGTCAGTTCACATTTGAAGGTGGATCATCAGTGTTAGAGCTAAAATTAGCATGTTTAAAGTGATTTTCATGCTTCCAGGGGCTCGGGAAGATAATTAAATACCATTTGGAGGCATTTAATGTTCAAGCAAAAACGGCTGATTTTCGACAAAAGAGATAACACCCCCCCATTACGTCATGCTTCAGAAATGTGGAAAATGGTCCGTTTTCAAATGTTTTATTTTTGAACGTCAGTTCACATTTGTAGGTGGATCATCAGTGTTAGAGCTAAAATGAGCATGTTTAAAGTGATTTTCATGCTTCCAGGGGCCCTAAACACAAGATTTATGAAATGGTTAAAAGTGCATGAAAATGGCCAATCTACTCACTCTGAGTTCCCCAAAAGGGTTTCTTCACCCCGGGAAGTTAATTAAATACCATTTGGAGGCATTTAATGTTCAAGCAAAAACAGGTGATTTTCGACAAAAGAGATAACACCCCCCCATTACGTCATGCTTCAAAAATGTGGAAAATGGTCCGTTTTCAAATGTTTTATTTTTGAACGTCAGTTCACATTTGTAGGTGGATCATCAGTGTTAGAGCTAAAATTAGCATGTTTAAAGTGATTTTCATGCTTCCAGGGGCCCTAAACACAAGATTTATGGAATGGTTAAAAGTGCATGAAAATGGCCAATTTACTCACTCTGAGTTCTCAAAAAGGGTTTCTTCACCCCGGGAAGTTAATTAAATACCATTTGGAGGAATTTAATGTTCAAGCAAAAACGGCTGATTTTCGACAAAAGAGATAATACCCCCCCATTACGTCATGCTTCAGAAATGTGGAAAATGGTCCGTTTTCAAATGTTTTATTTTTGAACGTCAGTTCACATTTGTAGGTGGATCATCAGTGTTAGAGCTAAAATTAGCATGTTTAAAGTGATTTTCATGCTTCCAGGGGCTCGGGAAGTTAATTAAATACCATTTGGAGGCATTTAATGTTCAAGCAAAAACGACTGATTTTCGACAAAAGAGATAACACCCCCCCCATTACGTCATGCTTCAGAAATGTGGAAAATGGTCTGTTTTCAAATGTTTTATTTTTGAACGTCAGTTCACATTTGTAGGTGGATCATCAGTGTTAGAGCTAAAATTAGCATGTTTAAAGTGATTTTCATGCTTCCAGGGGCCCTAAACACAAGATTTATGGAATGGTTAAAAGTGCATGAAAATGGCCAATCTACTCACTCTGAGTTCCCCAAAAGGGTTTCTTCACCCCGGGAAGTTAATTAAATACCATTTGGAGGCATTTAATGTTCAAGCAAAAACAGGTGATTTTCGACAAAAGAGATAACACCCCCCCATTACGTCATGCTTCAAAAATGTGGAAAATGGTCCGTTTTCAAATGTTTTATTTTTGAACGTCAGTTCACATTTGTAGGTGGATCATCAGTGTTAGAGCTAAAATTAGCATGTTTAAAGTGATTTTCATGCTTCCAGGGGCCCTAAACACAAGATTTATGGAATGGTTAAAAGTGCATGAAAATGGCCAATTTACTCACTCTGAGTTCTCAAAAAGGGTTTCTTCACCCCGGGAAGTTAATTAAATACCATTTGGAGGCATTTAATGTTCAAGCAAAAACGGCTGATTTTCGACAAAAGAGATAACACCCCCCCATTACGTCATGCTTCAGAAATGTGGAAAATGGTCCGTTTTCAAATGTTTTACTTTTGAACGTCAGTTCACATTTGTAGGTGGATCATCAGTGTTAGAGCTAAAATTAGCATGTTTAAAGGGATTTTCATGCTTCCAGGGGCCCTAAACACAAGATTTATGGAATGGTTAAAAGTGCATGAAAATGGCCAATTTACTCACTCTGAGTTCTCAAAAAGGGTTTCTTCACCCCGGGAAGTTAATTAAATACCATTTGGAGGCATTTAATGTTCAAGCAAAAACGGCTGATTTTCGACAAAAGAGATAACACCCCCCCATTACGTCATGCTTCAGAAATGTGGAAAATGGTCCGTTTTCAAATGTTTTATTTTTGAACGTCAGTTCACATTTGTAGGTGGATCATCAGTGTTAGAGCTAAAATTAGCATGTTTAAAGTGATTTTCATGCTTCCAGGGGCCCTAAACACAAGATTTATGGAATGGTTAAAAGTCCATGAAAATGGCCAATTTACTCACTCTGAGTTCTCAAAAAGGGTTTCTTCACCCCGGGAAGTTAATTAAATACCATTTGGAGGCATTTAATGTTCAAGCAAAAACGGCTGATTTTCGACAAAAGAGATAACACCCCCCCATTACGTCATGCTTCAGAAATGTGGAAAATGGTCCGTTTTCAAATGTTTTATTTTTGAACGTCAGTTCACATTTGTAGGTGGATCATCAGTGTTAGAGCTAAAATTAGCATGTTTAAAGTGATTTTCATGCTTCCAGGGGCCCTAAACACAAGATTTATGGAATGGTTAAAAGTCCATGAAAATGGCCAATTTACTCACTCTGAGTTCTCAAAAAGGGTTTCTTCACCCCGGGAAGTTAATTAAATACCATTTGGAGGCATTTAATGTTCAAGCAAAAACGGCTGATTTTCGACAAAAGAGATAACACCCCCCCATTACGTCATGCTTCAGAAATGTGGAAAATGGTCCATTTTCGAATGTTTTATTTTTGAACGTCAGTTCACATTTGTAGGTGGATCATCAGTGTTAGAGCTAAAATTAGCATGTTTAAAGTGATTTTCATGCATCCAGGGGCTCGAGAAGTTAATTAAATACCATTTGGAGGCATTTAATGTTCAAGCAAAAACGGCTGATTTTCGACAAAAGAGATAACACCCCCCCATTACGTCATGCTTCAGAAATGTGGAAAATGGTCCGTTTTCAAATGTTTTATTTTTGAACGTCAGTTCACATTTGTAGGTGGATCATCAGTGTTAGAGCTCATATTAGCATGTTTAAAGTGATTTTCATGCTTCCAGGGGCCCTAAACACAAGATTTATGGAATGGTTAAAAGTGCATGAAAATGGCCAATTTACTCACTCTGAGTTCTCAAAAAGGGTTTCTTCACCCCGGGAAGTTAATTAAATACCATTTGGAGGCATTTAATGTTCAAGCAAAAACGGCTGATTTTCGACAAAAGAGATAACACCCCCCCATTATGTCATGCTTCAGAAATGTGGAAAATGGTCCGTTTTCAAATGTTTTATTTTTGAACGTCAGTTCACATTTGTAGGTGGATCATCAGTGTTAGAGCTAAAATTAGCATGTTTAAAGTGATGTTCATGCTTCCAGCGGCCCTAAACACAAGATTTATGGAATGGTTAAAAGTGCATGAAAATGGCCAATTTACCACTCTGAGTTCTCAAAAAGGGTTTCTTCACCCCGGGAAGTTAATTAAATACCATTTGGAGGCATTTAATGTTCAAGAAAAAACGGATGATTTTCGACAAAAAAGATAACACCCCCCATTACGTCATGCTTCAGAAATGTGGAAAACGGTCCGTTTTCAAATGTTTTATTTTTGAACGTCAGTTCACATTTGTAGGTGGATCATCAGTGTTAGAGCTAAAATTAGCATGTTTAAAGTGATTTTCATGCTTCCAGGGGCCCTAAACACAAGATTTATGGAATGGTTAAAAGTGCATGAAAATGGCCAATTTACTCACTCTGAGTTCTCAAAAAGGGTTTCTTCACCCCGGGAAGTTAATTAAATACCATTTGGAGGCATTTAAGGTTCAAGCAAAAACGGCTGATTTTCGACAAAAGAGATAACACCCCCCCATTACGTCATGCTTCAGAAATGTGGAAAATGGTCCGTTTTCAAATGTTTTATTTTTGAACGTCAGTTCACATTTGTAGGTGGATCATCAGTGTTAGAGCTAAAATTAGCATGTTTAAAGTGATTTTCATGCTTCCAGGGGCCCTAAACACAAGATTTATGGAATGGTTAAAAGTGCATGAAAATGGCCAATTTACTCACTCTGAGTTCTCAAAAAGGGTTTCTTCACCCCGGGAAGTTAATTAAATACCATTTGGAGGCATTTAATGTTCAAGCAAAAACGGCTGATTTTCGACAAAAGAGATAACACCCCCCCATTACGTCATGCTTCAGAAATGTGGAAAATGGTCCATTTTCGAATGTTTTATTTTTGAACGTCAGTTCACATTTGTAGGTGGATCATCAGTGTTAGAGCTAAAATTAGCATGTTTAAAGTGATTTTCATGCATCCAGGGGCTCGAGAAGTTAATTAAATACCATTTGGAGGCATTTAATGTTCAAGCAAAAACGGCTGATTTTCGACAAAAGAGATAACACCCCCCCATTACGTCATGCTTCAGAAATGTGGAAAATGGTCCGTTTTCAAATGTTTTATTTTTGAACGTCAGTTCACATTTGTAGGTGGATCATCAGTGTTAGAGCTAAAATTAGCATGTTTAAAGTGATTTTCATGCTTCTAGGGGCCCTAAACACAAGATTTATGGAATGGTTAAAAGTGCATGAAAATGGCCAATTTACTCACTCTGAGTTCTCAAAAAGGGTTTCTTCACCCCAGGAAGTTAATTAAATACCATTTGGAGGCATTTAATGTTCAAGCAAAAACGGCTGATTTTCGACAAAAGAGATAACACCCCCCCATTACGTCATGCTTCAGAAATGTGGAAAATGGTCCGTTTTCAAATGTTTTATTTTTGAACGTCAGTTCACATTTGTAGGTGGATCATCAGTGTTAGAGCTAAAATTAGCATGTTTAAAGTGATTTTCATGCTTCCAGCGGCCCTAAACACAAGATTTATGGAATGGTTAAAAGTGCATGAAAATGGCCAATTTACTCACTCTGAGTTCTCAAAAAGGGTTTCTTCACCCCGGGAAGTTAATTAAATACCATTTGGAGGCATTTAATGTTCAAGAAAAAACGGAAGATTTTCGACAAAAAAGATAACACCCCCCATTACGTCATGCTTCAGAAATGTGGAAAACGGTCCGTTTTCAAATGTTTTATTTTTGAACGTCAGTTCACATTTGTAGGTGGATCATCAGTGTTAGAGCTAAAACTAGCATGTTTAAAGTGATTTTCATGCTTCCAGGGGCCCTAAACACAAGATTTATGGAATGGTTAAAAGTGCATGAAAATGGCCAATTTACTCACTCTGAGTTCTCAAAAAGGGTCTCCTGACCCCGGAAGGTAATTAAATACCATTTGGAGGCATTTAATGTTCAATCAAAAATGGCTGATTTTCGACAAAAGAGATAACACCCCCCATTACGTCATGCTTCAGAAATGTGGAAAATGGTCCGTTTTCAAATGTTTTATTTTTGAACGTCAGTTCACATTTGTAGGTGGATCATCAGTGTTAGAGCTAAAATTAGCATGTTTAAAGTGATTTTCATGCTACCAGGGGCCCTACACAAGATTTATGGAATGGTTAAAAGTGCATGAAAATGGCCAATTTACTCACTCTGAGTTCTCAAAAAGGGTTTCTTCACCCCGGGAAGTTAATTAAATACCATTCGGAGGAAATTAATGTTCAAGCAAAAACGGCTGATTTTCGACAAAAGAGATAACACCCCCCCATTACGTCATGCTTCAGAAATGTGGAAAATGGTCCATTTTCAAATGTTTTATTTTTGAACGTCAGTTCACATTTGCAGGTGGATCATCAGTGTTAGAGCTAAAATTAGCATGTTTAAATTGATTTTCATGCTTCCAGGGGCTCGGGAAGTTAATTAAATACCATTTGGAGGCATTTAATGTTCAAGCAAAAACGGCTGATTTTCGACAAAAGAGATAACACCCCCCCATTACGTCATGCTTCAGAAATGTGGAAAATGGTCCATTTTCAAATGTTTTATTTTTGAACGTCAGTTCACATTTGTAGGTGGATCATCAGTGTTAGAGCTGAAATTAGCATGTTTGAAGTGATTTTCATGCTTCCAGGGGCCCTAAACACAAGATTTATGGAATGGTTAAAAGTGCATGAAAATGGCCAATTTACTCACTCTGAGTTCTCAAAAAGGGTTTCTTCACCCCGGGAAGTTAATTAAATACCATTTGGAGGCATTTAATGTTCAAGCAAAAACGACTGATTTTGGACAAAAGAGATAACACCCCCCCATTACGTCATGCTTCAGAAATGTGGAAAATGGTCCGTTTTCAAATGTTTTATTTTTGAACGTCAGTTCACATTTGTAGGTGGATCATCAGTGTTAGAGCTAAAATTAGCATGTTTAAAGTGATTTTCATGCTTCTAGGGGCCCTAAACACAAGATTTATGGAATGGTTAAAAGTGCATGAAAATGGCCAATTTACTCACTCTGAGTTCTCAAAAAGGGTTTCTTCACCCCGGGAAGTTAATTAAATACCATTTGGAGGCATTTAATGTTCAAGCAAAAACGGCAGATTTTCGACAAAAGAGATAACACCCCCCCATAACGTCATGCTTCAGAAATGTGGAAAATGGTCCATTTTCGAATGTTTTATTTTTGAACGTCAGTTCACATTTGTAGGTGGATCATCAGTGTTAGAGCTAAAATTAGCATGTTTAAAGTGATTTTCATGCATCCAGGGGCTCGAGAAGTTAATTAAATACCATTTGGAGGCATTTAATGTTCAAGCAAAAACGGCTGATTTTCGACAAAAGAGATAACACCCCCCCATTACGTCATGCTTCAGAAATGTGGAAAATGGTCCGTTTTCAAATGTTTTATTTTTGAACGTCAGTTCACATTTGTAGGTGGATCATCAGTGTTAGAGCTAAAATTAGCATGTTTAAAGTGATTTTCATGCTTCTAGGGGCCCTAAACACAAGATTTATGGAATGGTTAAAAGTGCATGAAAATGGCCAATTTACTCACTCTGAGTTCTCAAAAAGGGTTTCTTCACCCCAGGAAGTTAATTAAATACCATTTGGAGGCATTTAATGTTCAAGCAAAAATGGCTGATTTTCGACAAAAGAGATAACACCCCCCCATTACGTCATGCTTCAGAAATGTGGAAAATGGTCCGTTTTCAAATGTTTTATTTTTGAACGTCAGTTCACATTTGTAGGTGGATCATCAGTGTTAGAGCTCATATTAGCATGTTTAAAGTGATTTTCATGCTTCCAGGGGCCCTAAACACAAGATTTATGGAATGGTTAAAAGTGCATGAAAATGGCCAATTTACTCACTCTGAGTTCTCAAAAAGGGTTTCTTCACCCCGGGAAGTTAATTAAATACCATTTGGAGGCATTTAATGTTCGAGCAAAAACGGCTGATTTTCGACAAAAGAGATAACACCCCCCCATTACGTCATGCTTCAGAAATGTGGAAAATGGTCCGTTTTCAAATGTTTTATTTTTGAACGTCAGTTCACATTTGTAGGTGGATCATCAGTGTTAGAGCTAAAATTAGCATGTTTAAAGTGATTTTCATGCTTCCAGCGGCCCTAAACACAAGATTTATGGAATGGTTAAAAGTGCATGAAAATGGCCAATTTACTCACTCTGAGTTCTCAAAAAGGGTTTCTTCACCCCGGGAAGTTAATTAAATACTATTTGGAGGCATTTAATGTTCAAGAAAAAACGGAAGATTTTCGACAAAAAAGATAACACCCCCCATTACGTCATGCTTCAGAAATGTGGAAAACGGTCCGTTTTCAAATGTTTTATTTTTGAACGTCAGTTCACATTTGTAGGTGGATCATCAGTGTTAGAGCTAAAATTAGCATGTTTAAAGTGATTTTCATGCTTCCAGGGGCCCTAAACACAAGATTTATGGAATGGTTAAAAGTGCATGAAAATGGCCAATTTACTCACTCTGAGTTCTCAAAAAGGGTTTCTTCACCCCGGGAAGTTAATTAAATACCATTTGGAGGCATTTAAGGTTCAAGCAAAAACGGCTGATTTTCGACAAAAGAGATAACACCCCCCCATTACGTCATGCTTCAGAAATGTGGAAAATGGTCCGTTTTCAAATGTTTTATTTTTGAACGTCAGTTCACATTTGTAGGTGGATCATCAGTGTTAGAGCTAAAACTAGCATGTTTAAAGTGATTTTCATGCTTCCAGGGGCCCTAAACACAAGATTTATGGAATGGTTAAAAGTGCATGAAAATGGCCAATTTACTCACTCTGAGTTCTCAAAAAGGGTCTCCTGACCCCGGAAGGTAATTAAATACCATTTGGAGGCATTTAATGTTCAATCAAAAATGGCTGATTTTCGACAAAAGAGATAACACCCCCCATTACGTCATGCTTCAGAAATGTGGAAAATGGTCCGTTTTCAAATGTTTTATTTTTGAACGTCAGTTCACATTTGTAGGTGGATCATCATTGTTAGAGCTAAAATTAGCATGTTTAAAGTGATTTTCATGCTACCAGGGGCCCTACACAAGATTTATGGAATGGTTAAAAGTGCATGAAAATGGCCAATTTACTCACTCTGAGTTCTCAAAAAGGGTTTCTTCACCCCGGGAAGTTAATTAAATACCATTCGGAGGAAATTAATGTTCAAGCAAAAACGGCTGATTTTCGACAAAAGAGATAACACCCCCCCATTACGTCATGCTTCAGAAATGTGGAAAATGGTCCATTTTCAAATGTTTTATTTTTGAACGTCAGTTCACATTTGCAGGTGGATCATCAGTGTTAGAGCTAAAATTAGCATGTTTAAATTGATTTTCATGCTTCCAGGGGCTCGGGAAGTTAATTAAATACCATTTGGAGGCATTTAATGTTCAAGCAAAAACGGCTGATTTTCGACAAAAGAGATAACACCCCCCCATTACGTCATGCTTCAGAAATGTGGAAAATGGTCCATTTTCAAATGTTTTATTTTTGAACGTCAGTTCACATTTGTAGGTGGATCATCAGTGTTAGAGCTGAAATTAGCATGTTTGAAGTGATTTTCATGCTTCCAGGGGCCCTAAACACAAGATTTATGGAATGGTTAAAAGTGCATGAAAATGGCCAATTTACTCACTCTGAGTTCTCAAAAAGGGTTTCTTCACCCCGGGAAGTTAATTAAATACCATTTGGAGGCATTTAATGTTCAAGCAAAAACGACTGATTTTGGACAAAAGAGATAACACCCCCCCATTACGTCATGCTTCAGAAATGTGGGAAATGGTCCGTTTTCAAATGTTTTATTTTTGAACGTCAGTTCACATTTGTAGGTGGATCATCAGTGTTAGAGCTAAAATTAGCATGTTTAAAGTGATTTTCATGCTTCTAGGGGCCCTAAACACAAGATTTATGGAATGGTTAAAAGTGCATGAAAATGGCCAATTTACTCACTCTGAGTTCTCAAAAAGGGTTTCTTCACCCCAGGAAGTTAATTAAATACCATTTGGAGGCATTTAATGTTCAAGCAAAAATGGCTGATTTTCGACAAAAGAGATAACACCCCCCCATTACGTCATGCTTCAGAAATGTGGAAAATGGTCCGTTTTCAAATGTTTTATTTTTGAACGTCAGTTCACATTTGTAGGTGGATCATCAGTGTTAGAGCTCATATTAGCATGTTTAAAGTGATTTTCATGCTTCCAGGGGCCCTAAACACAAGATTTATGGAATGGTTAAAAGTGCATGAAAATGGCCAATTTACTCACTCTGAGTTCTCAAAAAGGGTTTCTTCACCCCGGGAAGTTAATTAAATACCATTTGGAGGCATTTAATGTTCAAGCAAAAACGGCTGATTTTCGACAAAAGAGATAACACCCCCCCATTACGTCATGCTTCAGAAATGTGGAAAATGGTCCGTTTTCAAATGTTTTATTTTTGAACGTCAGTTCACATTTGGAGGTGGATCATCAGTGTTAGAGCTAAAATTAGCATGTTTAAAGTGATTTTCATGCTTCCAGCGGCCCTAAACACAAGATTTATGGAATGGTTAAAAGTGCATGAAAATGGCCAATTTACTCACTCTGAGTTCTCAAAAAGGGTTTCTTCACCCGGGGAAGTTAATTAAATACCATTTGGAGGCATTTAATGTTCAAGAAAAAACGGAAGATTTTCGACAAAAAAGATAACACCCCCCATTACGTCATGCTTCAGAAATGTGGAAAACGGTCCGTTTTCAAATGTTTTATTTTTGAACGTCAGTTCACATTTGTAGGTGGATCATCAGTGTTAGAGCTAAAATTAGCAGGTTTAAAGTGATTTTCATGCTTCCAGGGGCCCTAAACACAAGATTTATGGAATGGTTAAAAGTGCATGAAAATGGCCAATTTACTCACTCTGAGTTCTCAAAAAGGGCTTCTTCACCCCGGGAAGTTAATTAAATACCATTTGGAGGCATTTAAGGTTCAAGCAAAAACGGCTGATTTTCGACAAAAGAGATAACACCCCCCCCATTACGTCATGCTTCAGAAATGTGGAAAATGGTCCGTTTTCAAATGTTTTATTTTTGAACGTCAGTTCACATTTGTAGGTGGATCATCAGTGTTAGAGCTAAAACTAGCATGTTTAAAGTGATTTTCATGCTTCCAGGGGCCCTAAACACAAGATTTATGGAATGGTTAAAAGTGCATGAAAATGGCCAATTTACTCACTCTGAGTTCTCAAAAAGGGTCTCTTCACCCCGGAAGTTAATTAAATACCATTTGGAGGCATTTAATGTTCAAGCAAAAATGGCTGATTTTCGACAAAAGAGATAACACCCCCCATTACGTCATGCTTCAGAAATGTGGAAAATGGTCCGTTTTCAAATGTTTTATTTTTGAACGTCAGTTCACATTTGTAGGTGGATCATCAGTGTTAGAGCTAAAATTAGCATGTTTAAAGTGATTTTCATGCTACCAGGGGCCCTACACAAGATTTATGGAATGGTTAAAAGTGCATGAAAATGGCCAATTTACTCACTCTGAGTTCTCAAAAAGGGTTTCTTCACCCCGGGAAGTTAATTAAATACCATTTGGAGGCATTTAATGTTCAAGCAAAAACGGCTGATTTTCGACAAAAGAGATAACACCCCCCCATTACGTCATGCTTCAGAAATGTGGAAAATGGTCCATTTTCAAATGTTTTATTTTTGAACGTCAGTTCACATTTGCAGGTGGATCATCAGTGTTAGAGCTAAAATTAGCATGTTTAAATTGATTTTCATGCTTCCAGGGGCTCGGGAAGTTAATTAAATACCATTTGGAGGCATTTAATGTTCAAGCAAAAACGGCTGATTTTCGACAAAAGAGATAACACCCCCCCATTACGTCATGCTTCAGAAATGTGGAAAATGGTCCATTTTCAAATGTTTTATTTTTGAACGTCAGTTCACATTTGTAGGTGGATCATCAGTGTTAGAGCTGAAATTAGCATGTTTGAAGTGATTTTCATGCTTCCAGGGGCCCTAAACACAAGATTTATGGAATGGTTAAAAGTGCATGAAAATGGCCAATTTACTCACTCTGAGTTCTCAAAAAGGGTTTCTTCACCCCGGGAAGTTAATTAAATACCATTTGGAGGCATTTAATGTTCAAGCAAAAACGACTGATTTTGGACAAAAGAGATAACACCCCCCCATTACGTCATGCTTCAGAAATGTGGAAAATGGTCCGTTTTCAAATGTTTTATTTTTGAACGTCAGTTCACATTTGTAGGTGGATCATCAGTGTTAGAGCTAAAATTAGCATGTTTAAAGTGATTTTCATGCTTCCAGCGGCCCTAAACACAAGATTTATGGAATGGTTAAAAGTGCATGAAAATGGCCAATTTACTCACTCTGAGTTCTCAAAAAGGGTTTCTTCACCCCGGGAAGTTAATTAAATACCATTTGGAGGCATTTAATGTTCAAGCAAAAACGGATGATTTTCGACAAAAAAGATAACACCCCCCATTACGTTATGCTTCAGAAATGTGGAAAACGGTCCGTTTTCAAATGTTTTATTTTTGAACGTCAGTTCACATTTGTAGGTGGATCATCAGTGTTAGAGCTAAAATTAGCATGTTTAAAGTGATTTTCATGCTTCCAGGGGCCCTAAACACAAGATTTATGGAATGGTTAAAAGTGCATGAAAATGGCCAATTTACTCACTCTGAGTTCTCAAAAAGGGTTCCTTCACCCCGGAAAGTTAATTAAATACCATTTGGAGGCATTTAATGTTCAAGCAAAAACGGCAGATTTTCGACAAAAGAGATAACACCCCCCCATTACGTCATGCTTCAGAAATGTGGAAAATGGTCCGTTTTCAAATGTTTTATTTTGGAACGTCAGTTCACATTTGTAGGTGGATCATCAGTGTTAGAGCTAAAATTAGCACGTTTAAAGTGATTTTCATGCTTCCAGGGGCCCTAAACACAAGATTTATGGAATGGTTAAAAGTGCATGAAAATGGCCAATTTACTCACTCTGAGTTCTCAAAAAGGGTTTCTTCACCCCGGGAAGTTAATTAAATACCATTTGGAGGCATTTAATGTTCAAGCAAAAACGGCTGATTTTCGACAAAAGAGATAACACCCCCCATTACGTCATGCTTCAGAAATGTGGAAAATGGTCCGTTTTCAAATGTTTCATTTTTGAACGTCAGTTCACATTTGTAGGTGGATCATCAGTGTTAGAGCTAAAATTAGCATGTTTAAAGTGATTTTCATGCTTCCAGGGGCCCTAAACACAAGATTTATGGAATGGTTAAAAGTGCATTTAAATGGCCAATTTACTCACTCTGAGTTCCCAAAAAGGGTTTCTTCACCCCGGGAAGGTAATTAAATACCATTTGGAGGCATTTAATGTTCAAGCAAAAACGGCTGATTTTCGACAAAAGAGATAACACCCCCCCATTACGTCATGCTTCAGAAATGTGGAAAATGGTCCGTTTTCAAATGTTTTATTTTGGAACGTCAGTTCACATTTGTAGGTGGATCATCAGTGTTAGAGCTAAAATTAGCACGTTTAAAGTGATTTTCATGCTTCCAGGGGCCCTAAACACAAGATTTATGGAATGGTTAAAAGTGCATGAAAATGGCCAATTTACTCACTCTGAGTTCTCAAAAAGGGTTTCTTCACCCCGGGAAGTTAATTAAATACCATTTGGAGGCATTTAATGTTCAAGCAAAAACGGCTGATTTTCGACAAAAGAGATAACACCCCCCATTACGTCATGCTTCGGAAATGTGGAAAATGGTCCGTTTTCAAATGTTTTATTTTTGAACGTCAGTTCACATTTGTAGGTGGATCATCAGTGTTAGAGCTAAAATTAGCATGTTTAAAGTGATTTTCATGCTTCCAGGGGCCCTAAACACAAGATTTATGGAATGGTTAAAAGTGCATGAAAATGGCCAATTTACTCACTCTGAGTTCTCAAAAAGGGGTTCTTCACCCCGGGAAGTTAATTAAATACCATTTGGAGGCATTTAATGTTCAAGCAAAAACGGCTGATTTTCGACAAAAGAGATAATACCCCCCATTACGTCATGCTTCAGAAATGTGGAAAATGGTCAGTTTTCAAATGTTTTATTTTTGAACGTCAGTTCACATTTGTAGGTGGATCATCAGTGTTAGAGCTAAAATTAGCATGTTTAAAGTGATTTTCATGCTACCAGGGGCCCTAAACACAAGATTTATGGAATGGTTAAAAGTGCATGAAAATGGCCAATTTACTCACTCTGAGTTCTCAAAAAGGGTTTCTTCACCCCGGGAAGTTAATTAAATACCATTTGGAGGCATTTAATGTTCAAGCAAAAACGGCTGATTTTCGACAAAAGAGATAACACCCCCCCATTACGTCATGCTTCAGAAATGTGGAAAATGGTCCATTTTCAAATGTTTTATTTTTGAACGTCAGTTCACATTTGTAGGTGGATCATCAGTGTTAGAGCTAACATTAGTATGTTTAAAGTGATTTTCATGCTTCCAGGGGCCCTAAACACAAGATTTATGGAATGGTTAAAAGTGCATGAAAATGGCCAATTTACTCACTCTGAGTTCTCAAAAAGGGTTTCTTCACCCCGGGAAGTTAATTAAATACCATTTGGAGGCATTTAATGTTCAAGCAAAAACGGCTGATTTTCGACAAAAGAGATAACACCCCCCCAATACGTCATGCTGCAGAAATGTGGAAAATTGTCCGTTTTCAAATGTTTTATTTTTGAACGTCAGTTCACATTTGTAGGTGGATCATCAGTGTTAGAGCTAAAATTAGCATGTTTAAAGTGATTTTCATGCTTCCAGGGACCCTAAACACAAGATTTATGGGATGGTTAAAAGTGCATGAAAATGGCCACTTTACTCACTCTGAGTTCTCAAAAAGGGTTTCTTCACCCCGGGAAGTTAATTAAATACCATGTGGAGGCATTTAATGTTCAAGCAAAAACGGCTGATTTTCGACAAAAGAGATAACACCCCCCATTACGTCATGCTTCAGAAATGTGGAAAATGGTCCGTTTTCAAATGTTTTATTTTTGAACGTCAGTTCACATTTGTAGGTGGATCATCAGTGTTAGAGCTAAAATTAGCATGTTTAAAGTGATTTTCATGCTACCAGGGGCCCTACACAAGATTTATGGAATGGTTAAAAGTGCATGAAAATGGCCAATTTACTCACTCTGAGTTCTCAAAAAGGGTTTCTTCACCCCGGGAAGTTAATTAAATACCATTTGGAGGCATTTAATGTTCAAGCAAAAACGGCTGATTTTCGACAAAAGAGATAACACCCCCCCATTACGTCATGCTTCAGAAATGTGGAAAATGGTCCATTTTCAAATGTTTTATTTTTGAACGTCAGTTCACATTTGCAGGTGGATCATCAGTGTTAGAGCTAAAATTAGCATGTTTAAATTGATTTTCATGCTTCCAGGGGCTCGGGAAGTTAATTAAATACCATTTGGAGGCATTTAATGTTCAAGCAAAAACGGCTGATTTTCGACAAAAGAGATAACACCCCCCCATTACGTCATGCTTCAGAAATGTGGAAAATGGTCCATTTTCAAATGTTTTATTTTTGAACGTCAGTTCACATTTGTAGGTGGATCATCAGTGTTAGAGCTGAAATTAGCATGTTTGAAGTGATTTTCATGCTTCCAGGGGCCCTAAACACAAGATTTATGGAATGGTTAAAAGTGCATGAAAATGGCCAATTTACTCACTCTGAGTTCTCAAAAAGGGTTTCTTCACCCCGGGAAGTTAATTAAATACCATTTGGAGGCATTTAATGTTCAAGCAAAAACGACTGATTTTGGACAAAAGAGATAACACCCCCCCATTACGTCATGCTTCAGAAATGTGGAAAATGGTCCGTTTTCAAATGTTTTATTTTTGAACGTCAGTTCACATTTGTAGGTGGATCATCAGTGTTAGAGCTAAAATTAGCATGTTTAAAGTGATTTTCATGCTTCCAGCGGCCCTAAACACAAGATTTATGGAATGGTTAAAAGTGCATGAAAATGGCCAATTTACTCACTCTGAGTTCTCAAAAAGGGTTTCTTCACCCCGGGAAGTTAATTAAATACCATTTGGAGGCATTTAATGTTCAAGCAAAAACGGATGATTTTCGACAAAAAAGATAACACCCCCCATTACGTTATGCTTTAGAAATGTGGAAAACGGTCCGTTTTCAAATGTTTTATTTTTGAACGTCAGTTCACATTTGTAGGTGGATCATCAGTGTTAGAGCTAAAATTAGCATGTTTAAAGTGATTTTCATGCTTCCAGGGGCCCTAAACACAAGATTTATGGAATGGTTAAAAGTGCATGAAAATGGCCAATTTACTCACTCTGAGTTCTCAAAAAGGGTTCCTTCACCCCGGAAAGTTAATTAAATACCATTTGGAGGCATTTAATGTTCAAGCAAAAACGGCAGATTTTCGACAAAAGAGATAACACCCCCCCATTACGTCATGCTTCAGAAATGTGGAAAATGGTCCGTTTTCAAATGTTTTATTTTGGAACGTCAGTTCACATTTGTAGGTGGATCATCAGTGTTAGAGCTAAAATTAGCACGTTTAAAGTGATTTTCATGCTTCCAGGGGCCCTAAACACAAGATTTATGGAATGGTTAAAAGTGCATGAAAATGGCCAATTTACTCACTCTGAGTTCTCAAAAAGGGTTTCTTCACCCCGGGAAGTTAATTAAATACCATTTGGAGGCATTTAATGTTCAAGCAAAAACGGCTGATTTTCGACAAAAGAGATAACACCCCCCATTACGTCATGCTTCAGAAATGTGGAAAATGGTCCGTTTTCAAATGTTTCATTTTTGAACGTCAGTTCACATTTGTAGGTGGATCATCAGTGTTAGAGCTAAAATTAGCATGTTTAAAGTGATTTTCATGCTTCCAGGGGCCCTAAACACAAGATTTATGGAATGGTTAAAAGTGCATTTAAATGGCCAATTTACTCACTCTGAGTTCCCAAAAAGGGTTTCTTCACCCCGGGAAGGTAATTAAATACCATTTGGAGGCATTTAATGTTCAAGCAAAAACGGCTGATTTTCGACAAAAGAGATAACACCCCCCCATTACGTCATGCTTCAGAAATGTGGAAAATGGTCCGTTTTCAAATGTTTTATTTTGGAACGTCAGTTCACATTTGTAGGTGGATCATCAGTGTTAGAGCTAAAATTAGCACGTTTAAAGTGATTTTCATGCTTCCAGGGGCCCTAAACACAAGATTTATGGAATGGTTAAAAGTGCATGAAAATGGCCAATTTACTCACTCTGAGTTCTCAAAAAGGGTTTCTTCACCCCGGGAAGTTAATTAAATACCATTTGGAGGCATTTAATGTTCAAGCAAAAACGGCTGATTTTCGACAAAAGAGATAACACCCCCCATTACTTCATGCTTCAGAAATGTGGAAAATGGTCAGTTTTCAAATGTTTTATTTTTGAACGTCAGTTCACATTTGTAGGTGGATCATCAGTGTTAGAGCTAAAATTAGCATGTTTAAAGTGATTTTCATGCTTCCAGGGGCCCTAAACACAAGATTTATGGAATGGTTAAAAGTGCATGAAAATGGCCAATTTACTCACTCTGAGTTCTCAAAAAGGGTTTCTTCACCCCGGGAAGTTAATTAAATACCATTTGGAGGCATTTAATGTTCAAGCAAAAACGGCTGATTTTCGACAAAAGAGATAATACCCCCCCATTACGTCATGCTTCAGAAATGTGGAAAATGGTCAGTTTTCAAATGTTTTATTTTTGAACGTCAGTTCACATTTGTAGGTGGATCATCAGTGTTAGAGCTAAAATTAGCATGTTTAAAGTGATTTTCATGCTACCAGGGGCCCTAAACACAAGATTTATGGAATGGTTAAAAGTGCATGAAAATGGCCAATTTACTCACTCTGAGTTCTCAAAAAGGGTTTCTTCACCCCGGGAAGTTAATTAAATACCATTTGGAGGCATTTAATGTTCAAGCAAAAACGGCTGATTTTCGACAAAAGAGATAACACCCCCCCATTACGTCATGCTTCAGAAATGTGGAAAATGGTCCATTTTCAAATGTTTTATTTTTGAACGTCAGTTCACATTTGTAGGTGGATCATCAGTGTTAGAGCTAACATTAGTATGTTTAAAGTGATTTTCATGCTTCCAGGGGCCCTAAACACAAGATTTATGGAATGGTTAAAAGTGCATGAAAATGGCCAATTTACTCACTCTGAGTTCTCAAAAAGGGTTTCTTCACCCCGGGAAGTTAATTAAATACCATTTGGAGGCATTTAATGTTCAAGCAAAAACGGCTGATTTTCGACAAAAGAGATAACACCCCCCCAATACGTCATGCTGCAGAAATGTGGAAAATTGTCAGTTTTCAAATGTTTTATTTTTGAACGTCAGTTCACATTTGTAGGTGGATCATCAGTGTTAGAGCTAAAATTAGCATGTTTAAAGTGATTTTCATGCTTCCAGGGACCCTAAACACAAGATTTATGGGATGGTTAAAAGTGCATGAAAATGGCCACTTTACTCACTCTGAGTTCTCAAAAAGGGTTTCTTCACCCCGGGAAGTTAATTAAATACCATGTGGAGGCATTTAATGTTCAAGCAAAAACGGCTGATTTTCGACAAAAGAGATAACACCCCCCATTACGTCATGCTTCAGAAATGTGGAAAATGGTCCGTTTTCAAATGTTTTATTTTTGAACGTCAGTTCACATTTGTAGGTGGATCATCAGTGTTAGAGCTAAAATTAGCATGTTTAAAGTGATTTTCATGCTTCCAGGGGCCCTAAACACAAGATTTATGGAATGGTTAAAAGTGCATGAAAATGGCCAATTTACTCACTCTGAGTTCTCAAAAAGGGTTTCTTCACCCCGGGAAGTTAATTAAATACCATTTGGAGGCATTTAATGTTCAAGCAAAAACGGCTGATTTTCGACAAAAGAGATAATACCCCCCCATTACGTCATGCTTCAGAAATGTGGAAAATGGTCAGTTTTCAAATGTTTTATTTTTGAACGTCAGTTCACATTTGTAGGTGGATCATCAGTGTTAGAGCTAAAATTAGCATGTTTAAAGTGATGTTCATGCTTCCAGCGGCCCTAAACACAAGATTTATGGAATGGTTAAAAGTGCATGAAAATGGCCAATTTACTCACTCTGAGTTCTCAAAAAGGGTTTCTTCACCCCGGGAAGTTAATTAAATACCATTTGGAGGCATTTAATGTTCAAGCAAAAACGACTGATTTTGGACAAAAGAGATAACACCCCCCCATTACGTCATGCTTCAGAAATGTGGAAAATGGTCCGTTTTCAAATGTTTTATTTTTGAACGTCAGTTCACATTTGTAGGTGGATCATCAGTGTTAGAGCTAAAATTAGCATGTTTAAAGTGATTTTCATGCTTCCAGCGGCCCTAAACACAAGATTTATGGAATGGTTAAAAGTGCATGAAAATGGCCAATTTACTCACTCTGAGTTCTCAAAAAGGGTTTCTTCACCCCGGGAAGTTAATTAAATACCATTTGGAGGCATTTAATGTTCAAGCAAAAACGGATGATTTTCGACAAAAAAGATAACACCCCCATTACGTTATGCTTCAGAAATGTGGAAAACGGTCCGTTTTCAAATGTTTTATTTTTGAACGTCAGTTCACATTTGTAGGTGGTTCATCAGTGTAGAGCTAAAATTAGCATGTTTAAAGTGATTTTCATGCTTCCAGGGGCCCTAAACACAAGATTTATGGAATGGTTAAAAGTGCATGAAAATGGCCAATTTACTCACTCTGAGTTCTCAAAAAGGGTTCCTTCACCCCGGAAAGTTAATTAAATACCATTTGGAGGCATTTAATGTTCAAGCAAAAACTGCAGATTTTCGACAAAAGAGATAACACCCCCCCATTACGTCATGCTTCAGAAATGTGGAAAATGGTCCGTTTTCAAATGTTTTATTTTGGAACGTCAGTTCACATTTGTAGGTGGATCATCAGTGTTAGAGCTAAAATTAGCACGTTTAAAGTGATTTTCATGCTTCCAGGGGCCCTAAACACAAGATTTATGGAATGGTTAAAAGTGCATGAAAATGGCCAATTTACTCACTCTGAGTTCTCAAAAAGGGTTTCTTCACCCCGGGAAGTTAATTAAATACCATTTGGAGGCATTTAATGTTCAAGCAAAAACGGCTGATTTTCGACAAAAGAGATAACACCCCCCATTACGTCATGCTTCAGAAATGTGGAAAATGGTCCGTTTTCAAATGTTTCATTTTTGAACGTCAGTTCACATTTGTAGGTGGATCATCAGTGTTAGAGCTAAAATTAGCATGTTTAAAGTGATTTTCATGCTTCCAGGGGCCCTAAACACAAGATTTATGGAATGGTTAAAAGTGCATTTAAATGGCCAATTTACTCACTCTGAGTTCCCAAAAAGGGTTTCTTCACCCCGGGAAGGTAATTAAATACCATTTGGAGGCATTTAATGTTCAAGCAAAAACGGCTGATTTTCGACAAAAGAGATAACACCCCCCCATTACGTCATGCTTCAGAAATGTGGAAAATGGTCCGTTTTCAAATGTTTTATTTTGGAACGTCAGTTCACATTTGTAGGTGGATCATCAGTGTTAGAGCTAAAATTAGCACGTTTAAAGTGATTTTCATGCTTCCAGGGGCCCTAAACACAAGATTTATGGAATGGTTAAAAGTGCATGAAAATGGCCAATTTACTCACTCTGAGTTCTCAAAAAGGGTTTCTTCACCCCGGGAAGTTAATTAAATACCATTTGGAGGCATTTAATGTTCAAGCAAAAACGGCTGATTTTCGACAAAAGAGATAATACCCCCCATTACGTCATGCTTCAGAAATGTGGAAAATGGTCCGTTTTCAAATGTTTTATTTTTGAACGTCAGTTCACATTTGTAGGTGGATCATTAGTGTTAGAGCTAAAATTAGCATGTTTAAAGTGATTTTCATGCTTCCAGGGTCCCTAAACACAAGATTTATGGAATGGTTAAAAGTGCATGAAAATGGCCAATTTACTCACTCTGAGTTCTCAAAAAGGGTTTCTTCACCCCGGGAAGTTAATTAAATACCATTTGGAGGCATTTAATGTTCAAGCAAAAACGGCTGATTTTCGACAAAAGAGATAACACCCCCCATTACGTCATGCTTCAGAAATGTGGAAAATGGTCCATTTTCAAATGTTTTATTTTTGAACGTCAGTTCACATTTGTAGGTGGATCATCAGTGTTAGAGCTAACATTAGTATGTTTAAAGAGATTTTCATGCTTCCAGGGGCCCTAAACACAAGATTTATGGAATGGTTAAAAGTGCATGAAAATGGCCAATTTACTCACTCTGAGTTCTCAAAAAGGGTTTCTTCACCCCGGGAAGTTAATTAAATACCATTTGGAGGCATTTAATGTTCAAGCAAAAACGGCTGATTTTCGACAAAAGAGATAACACCCCCCATTACGTCATGCTTCAGAAATGTGGAAAATGGTCCGTTTTCAAATGTTTTATTTTTGAACGTCAGTTCACATTTGTAGGTGGATCATCAGTGTTAGAGCTAAAATTAGCATGTTTAAAGTGATTTTCATGCTTCCAGGGGCCCTAAACACAAGATTTATGGAATGGTTAAAAGTGCATGAAAATGGCCAATTTACTCACTCTGAGTTCTCAAAAAGGGTTTCTTCACCCCGGGAAGTTAATTAAATACCATTTGGAGGCATTTAATGTTCAAGCAAAAACGGCTGATTTTCGACAAAAGAGATAATACCCCCCCATTACGTCATGCTTCAGAAATGTGGAAAATGGTCAGTTTTCAAATGTTTTATTTTTGAACGTCAGTTCACATTTGTAGGTGGATCATCAGTGTTAGAGCTAAAATTAGCATGTTTAAAGTGATTTTCATGCTACCAGGGGCCCTAAACACAAGATTTATGGAATGGTTAAAAGTGCATGAAAATGGCCAATTTACTCACTCTGAGTTCTCAAAAAGGGTTTCTTCACCCCGGGAAGTTAATTAAATACCATTTGGAGGCATTTAATGTTCAAGCAAAAACGGCTGATTTTCGACAAAAGAGATAACACCCCCCCATTACGTCATGCTTCAGAAATGTGGATAATGGTCCATTTTCAAATGTTTTATTTTTGAACGTCAGTTCACATTTGTAGGTGGATCATCAGTGTTAGAGCTAAAATTAGCATGTTTAAAGTGATTTTCATGCTTCCAGCGGCCCTAAACACAAGATTTATGGAATGGTTAAAAGTGCATGAAAATGGCCAATTTACTCACTCTGAGTTCTCAAAAAGGGTTTCTTCACCCCGGGAAGTTAATTAAATACCATTTGGAGGCATTTAATGTTCAAGCAAAAACGACTGATTTTGGACAAAAGAGATAACACCCCCCCATTACGTCATGCTTCAGAAATGTGGAAAATGGTCCGTTTTCAAATGTTTTATTTTTGAACGTCAGTTCACATTTGTAGGTGGATCATCAGTGTTAGAGCTAAAATTAGCATGTTTAAAGTGATTTTCATGCTTCCAGCGGCCCTAAACACAAGATTTATGGAATGGTTAAAAGTGCATGAAAATGGCCAATTTACTCACTCTGAGTTCTCAAAAAGGGTTTCTTCACCCCGGGAAGTTAATTAAATACCATTTGGAGGCATTTAATGTTCAAGCAAAAACGGATGATTTTCGACAAAAAAGATAACACCCCCCATTACGTTATGCTTCAGAAATGTGGAAAACGGTCCGTTTTCAAATGTTTTATTTTTGAACGTCAGTTCACATTTGTAGGTGGTTCATCAGTGTAGAGCTAAAATTAGCATGTTTAAAGTGATTTTCATGCTTCCAGGGGCCCTAAACACAAGATTTATGGAATGGTTAAAAGTGCATGAAAATGGCCAATTTACTCACTCTGAGTTCTCAAAAAGGGTTCCTTCACCCCGGAAAGTTAATTAAATACCATTTGGAGGCATTTAATGTTCAAGCAAAAACGGCAGATTTTCGACAAAAGAGATAACACCCCCCCATTACGTCATGCTTCAGAAATGTGGAAAATGGTCCGTTTTCAAATGTTTTATTTTGGAACGTCAGTTCACATTTGTAGGTGGATCATCAGTGTTAGAGCTAAAATTAGCACGTTTAAAGTGATTTTCATGCTTCCAGGGGCCCTAAACACAAGATTTATGGAATGGTTAAAAGTGCATGAAAATGGCCAATTTACTCACTCTGAGTTCTCAAAAAGGGTTTCTTCACCCCGGGAAGTTAATTAAATACCATTTGGAGGCATTTAATGTTCAAGCAAAAACGCCTGATTTTCGACAAAAGAGATAACACCCCCCATTACGTCATGCTTCAGAAATGTGGAAAATGGTCCGTTTTCAAATGTTTCATTTTTGAACGTCAGTTCACATTTGTAGGTGGATCATCAGTGTTAGAGCTAAAATTAGCATGTTTAAAGTGATTTTCATGCTTCCAGGGGCCCTAAACACAAGATTTATGGAATGGTTAAAAGTGCATTTAAATGGCCAATTTACTCACTCTGAGTTCCCAAAAAGGGTTTCTTCACCCCGGGAAGGTAATTAAATACCATTTGGAGGCATTTAATGTTCAAGCAAAAACGGCTGATTTTCGACAAAAGAGATAACACCCCCCCATTACGTCATGCTTCAGAAATGTGGAAAATGGTCCGTTTTCAAATGTTTTATTTTGGAACGTCAGTTCACATTTGTAGGTGGATCATCAGTGTTAGAGCTAAAATTAGCACGTTTAAAGTGATTTTCATGCTTCCAGGGGCCCTAAACACAAGATTTATGGAATGGTTAAAAGTGCATGAAAATGGCCAATTTACTCACTCTGAGTTCTCAAAAAGGGTTTCTTCACCCCGGGAAGTTAATTAAATACCATTTGGAGGCATTTAATGTTCAAGCAAAAACGGCTGATTTTCGACAAAAGAGATAATACCCCCCCATTACGTCATGCTTCAGAAATGTGGAAAATGGTCAGTTTTCAAATGTTTTATTTTTGAACGTCAGTTCACATTTGTAGGTGGATCATCAGTGTTAGAGCTAAAATTAGCATGTTTAAAGTGATTTTCATGCTACCAGGGGCCCTAAACACAAGATTTATGGAATGGTTAAAAGTGCATGAAAATGGCCAATTTACTCACTCTGAGTTCTCAAAAAGGGTTTCTTCACCCCGGGAAGTTAATTAAATACCATTTGGAGGCATTTAATGTTCAAGCAAAAACGGCTGATTTTCGACAAAAGAGATAACACCCCCCCATTACGTCATGCTTCAGAAATGTGGAAAATGGTCCATTTTCAAATGTTTTATTTTTGAACGTCAGTTCACATTTGTAGGTGGATCATCAGTGTTAGAGCTAACATTAGTATGTTTAAAGTGATTTTCATGCTTCCAGGGGCCCTAAACACAAGATTTATGGAATGGTTAAAAGTGCATGAAAATGGCCAATTTACTCACTCTGAGTTCTCAAAAAGGGTTTCTTCACCCCGGGAAGTTAATTAAATACCATTTGGAGGCATTTAATGTTCAAGCAAAAACGGCTGATTTTCGACAAAAGAGATAACACCCCCCCAATACGTCATGCTGCAGAAATGTGGAAAATTGTCCGTTTTCAAATGTTTTATTTTTGAACGTCAGTTCACATTTGTAGGTGGATCATCAGTGTTAGAGCTAAAATTAGCATGTTTAAAGTGATTTTCATGCTTCCAGGGACCCTAAACACAAGATTTATGGGATGGTTAAAAGTGCATGAAAATGGCCACTTTACTCACTCTGAGTTCTCAAAAAGGGTTTCTTCACCCCGGGAAGTTAATTAAATACCATGTGGAGGCATTTAATGTTCAAGCAAAAACGGCTGATTTTCGACAAAAGAGATAACACCCCCCATTACGTCATGCTTCAGAAATGTGGAAAATGATCCGTTTTCAAATGTTTTATTTTTGAACGTCAGTTCACATTTGTAGGTGGATCATCAGTGTTAGAGCTAAAATTAGCATGTTTAAAGTGATTTTCATGCTTCCAGGGGCCCTAAACACAAGATTTATGGAATGGTTAAAAGTGCATGAAAATGGCCAATTTACTCACTCTGAGTTCTCAAAAAGGGTTTCTTCACCCCGGGAAGTTAATTAAATACCATTTGGAGGCATTTAATGTTCAAGCAAAAACGGCTGATTTTCGACAAAAGAGATAATACCCCCCCATTACGTCATGCTTCAGAAATGTGGAAAATGGTCAGTTTTCAAATGTTTTATTTTTGAACGTCAGTTCACATTTGTAGGTGGATCATCAGTGTTAGAGCTAAAATTAGCATGTTTAAAGTGATTTTCATGCTACCAGGGGCCCTAAACACAAGATTTATGGAATGGTTAAAAGTGCATGAAAATGGCCAATTTACTCACTCTGAGTTCTCAAAAAGGGTTTCTTCACCCCGGGAAGTTAATTAAATACCATTTGGAGGCATTTAATGTTCAAGCAAAAACGGCTGAGTTTCGACAAAAGAGATAACACCCCCCCATTACGTCATGCTTCAGAAATGTGGAAAATGGTCCATTTTCAAATGTTTTATTTTTGAACGTCAGTTCACATTTGTAGGTGGATCATCAGTGTTAGAGCTAACATTAGTATGTTTAAAGTGATTTTCATGCTTCCAGGGGCCCTAAACACAAGATTTATGGAATGGTTAAAAGTGCATGAAAATGGCCAATTTACTCACTCTGAGTTCTCGAAAAGGGTTTCTTCACCCCGGGAAGTTAATTAAATACCATTTGGAGGCATTTAATGTTCAAGCAAAAACGGCTGATTTTCGACAAAAGAGATAACACCCCCCCAATACGTCATGCTGCAGAAATGTGGAAAATGGTCCGTTTTCAAATGTTTTATTTTTGAACGTCAGTTCACATTTGTAGGTGGATCATCAGTGTTAGAGCTAAAATTAGCATGTTTAAAGTGATTTTCATGCTTCCAGGGACCCTAAACACAAGATTTATGGGATGGTTAAAAGTGCATGAAAATGGCCACTTTACTCACTCTGAGTTCTCAAAAAGGGTTTCTTCACCCCGGGAAGTTAATTAAATACCATGTGGAGGCATTTAATGTTCAAGGAAAAACGACTGATTTTCGACAAAAGAGATAACACCCCCCCATTACGTCATGCTTCAGAAATGTGGAAAATGGTCCGTTTTCAAATGTTTTATTTTTGAACGTCAGTTCACATTTGTAGGTGGATCATCAGTGTTAGAGCTAAAATTAGCATGTTTAAAGTGATTTTCATGCTTTCAGGGGCCCTAAACACAAGATTTATGGAATGGTTATAAGTGCATGAAAATGGCCAATTTACTCACTCTGAGTTCTCAAAAAGGGTTTCTTCACCCCGGGAAGGTAATTAAATACCATTTGGAGGCATTTAATGTTCAAGCAAAAACGACTGATTTTCGACAAACGAGATAACACCCCCCCCATTACGTCATGCTTCAGAAATGTGGAAAATGGTCCCTTTTCAAATGTTTTATTTTTGAACGTCAGTTCACATTTGTAGGTGGATCATCAGTGTTAGAGCTAAAATTAGCATGTTTAAAGTGGTTTTCATGCTTCCAGGGGCCCTAAACACAAGATTTATGGAATGGTTAAAAGTGCATGAAAATGGCCAATTTACTCACTCTGAGTTCTCAAAAAGGGTTTCTTCACCCCGGGAAGAGTAATTAAATACCATTTGGAGGCATTTAATGTTCAAGCAAAAACGGCTGATTTTCGACAAAAGAGATAATACCCCCCCATTACGTCATGCTTCAGAAATGTGGAAAATGGTCCATTTTCAAATGTTTTATTTTTGAACGTCAGTTCACATTTGTAGGTGGATCATCAGTGTTAGAGCTAAAATTAGCATGTTTAAATTGATTTTCATGCTTCCAGGGGCTCGGGAAGTTAATTAAATACCATTTGGAGGCATTTAATGTTCAAGCAAAAACGGATGATTTTCGACAAAAAAGATAACACCCCCCATTACGTTATGCTTCAGAAATGTGGAAAACGGTCCGTTTTCAAATGTTTTATTTTTGAACGTCAGTTCACATTTGTAGGTGGTTCATCAGTGTAGAGCTAAAATTAGCATGTTTAAAGTGATTTTCATGCTTCCAGGGGCCCTAAACACAAGATTTATGGAATGGTTAAAAGTGCATGAAAATGGCCAATTTACTCACTCTGAGTTCTCAAAAAGGGTTCCTTCACCCCGGAAAGTTAATTAAATACCATTTGGAGGCATTTACTGTTCAAGCAAAAACGGCAGATTTTCGACAAAAGAGATAACACCCCCCCATTACGTCATGCTTCAGAAATGTGGAAAATGGTCCGTTTTCAAATGTTTTATTTTGGAACGTCAGTTCACATTTGTAGGTGGATCATCAGTGTTAGAGCTAAAATTAGCACGTTTAAAGTGATTTTCATGCTTCCAGGGGCCCTAAACACAAGATTTATGGAATGGTTAAAAGTGCATGAAAATGGCCAATTTACTCACTCTGAGTTCTCAAAAAGGGTTTCTTCACCCCGGGAAGTTAATTAAATACCATTTGGAGGCATTTAATGTTCAAGCAAAAACGGCTGATTTTCGACAAAAGAGATAACACCCCCCATTACGTCATGCTTCAGAAATGTGGAAAATGGTCCGTTTTCAAATGTTTCATTTTTGAACGTCAGTTCACATTTGTAGGTGGATCATCAGTGTTAGAGCTAAAATTAGCATGTTTAAAGTGATTTTCATGCTTCCAGGGGCCCTAAACACAAGATTTATGGAATGGTTAAAAGTGCATTTAAATGGCCAATTTACTCACTCTGAGTTCCCAAAAAGGGTTTCTTCACCCCGGGAAGGTAATTAAATACCATTTGGAGGCATTTAATGTTCAAGCAAAAACGGCTGATTTTCGACAAAAGAGATAACACCCCCCCATTACGTCATGCTTCAGAAATGTGGAAAATGGTCCGTTTTCAAATGTTTTATTTTGGAACGTCAGTTCACATTTGTAGGTGGATCATCAGTGTTAGAGCTAAAATTAGCACGTTTAAAGTGATTTTCATGCTTCCAGGGGCCCTAAACACAAGATTTATGGAATGGTTAAAAGTGCATGAAAATGGCCCATTTACTCACTCTGAGTTCTCAAAAAGGGTTTCTTCACCCCGGGAAGTTAATTAAATACCATTTGGAGGCATTTAATGTTCAAGCAAAAATGGCTGATTTTCGACAAAAGAGATAACACCCCCCATTACGTCATGCTTCAGAAATGTGGAAAATGGTCCGTTTTCAAATGTTTTATTTTTGAACGTCAGTTCACATTTGTAGGTGGATCATTAGTGTTAGAGCTAAAATTAGCATGTTTAAAGTGATTTTCATGCTTCCAGGGGCCCTAAACACAAGATTTATGGAATGGTTAAAAGTGCATGAAAATGGCCAATTTACTCACTCTGAGTTCTCAAAAAGGGTTTCTTCACCCCGGGAAGTTAATTAAATACCATTTGGAGGCATTTAATGTTCAAGCAAAAACGGCTGATTTTCGACAAAAGAGATAATACCCCCCCATTACGTCATGCTTCAGAAATGTGGAAAATGGTCAGTTTTCAAATGTTTTATTTTTGAACGTCAGTTCACATTTGTAGGTGGATCATCAGTGTTAGAGCTAAAATTAGCATGTTTAAAGTGATTTTCATGCTACCAGGGGCCCTAAACACAAGATTTATGGAATGGTTAAAAGTGCATGAAAATGGCCAATTTACTCACTCTGAGTTCTCAAAAAGGGTTTCTTCACCCCGGGAAGTTAATTAAATACCATTTGGAGGCATTTAATGTTCAAGCAAAAACGGCTGATTTTCGACAAAAGAGATAACACCCCCCCATTACGTCATGCTTCAGAAATGTGGAAAATGGTCCATTTTCAAATGTTTTATTTTTGAACGTCAGTTCACATTTGTAGGTGGATCATCAGTGTTAGAGCTAACATTAGTATGTTTAAAGTGATTTTCATGCTTCCAGGGGCCCTAAACACAAGATTTATGGAATGGTTAAAAGTGCATGAAAATGGCCAATTTACTCACTCTGAGTTCTCAAAAAGGGTTTCTTCACCCCGGGAAGTTAATTAAATACCATTTGGAGGCATTTAATGTTCAAGCAAAAACGGCTGATTTTCGACAAAAGAGATAACACCCCCCCAATACGTCATGCTGCAGAAATGTGGAAAATTGTCCGTTTTCAAATGTTTTATTTTTGAACGTCAGTTCACATTTGTAGGTGGATCATCAGTGTTAGAGCTAAAATTAGCATGTTTAAAGTGATTTTCATGCTTCCAGGGACCCTAAACACAAGATTTATGGGATGGTTAAAAGTGCATGAAAATGGCCACTTTACTCACTCTGAGTTCTCAAAAAGGGTTTCTTCACCCCGGGAAGTTAATTAAATACCATGTGGAGGCATTTAATGTTCAAGCAAAAACGGCTGATTTTCGACAAAAGAGATAACACCCCCCATTACGTCATGCTTCAGAAATGTGGAAAATGGTCCGTTTTCAAATGTTTTATTTTTGAACGTCAGTTCACATTTGTAGGTGGATCATCAGTGTTAGAGCTAAAATTAGCATGTTTAAAGTGATTTTCATGCTTCCAGGGGCCCTAAACACAAGATTTATGGAATGGTTAAAAGTGCATGAAAATGGCCAATTTACTCACTCTGAGTTCTCAAAAAGGGTTTCTTCACCCCGGGAAGTTAATTAAATACCATTTGGAGGCATTTAATGTTCAAGCAAAAACGGCTGATTTTCGACAAAAGAGATAATACCCCCCCATTACGTCATGCTTCAGAAATGTGGAAAATGGTCAGTTTTCAAATGTTTTATTTTTGAACGTCAGTTCACATTTGTAGGTGGATCATCAGTGTTAGAGCTAAAATTAGCATGTTTAAAGTGATTTTCATGCTACCAGGGGCCCTAAACACAAGATTTATGGAATGGTTAAAAGTGCATGAAAATGGCCAATTTACTCACTCTGAGTTCTCAAAAAGGGTTTCTTCACCCCGGGAAGTTAATTAAATACCATTTGGAGGCATTTAATGTTCAAGCAAAAACGGCTGAGTTTCGACAAAAGAGATAACACCCCCCCATTACGTCATGCTTCAGAAATGTGGAAAATGGTCCATTTTCAAATGTTTTATTTTTGAACGTCAGTTCACATTTGTAGGTGGATCATCAGTGTTAGAGCTAACATTAGTATGTTTAAAGTGATTTTCATGCTTCCAGGGGCCCTAAACACAAGATTTATGGAATGGTTAAAAGTGCATGAAAATGGCCAATTTACTCACTCTGAGTTCTCAAAAAGGGTTTCTTCACCCCGGGAAGTTAATTAAATACCATTTGGAGGCATTTAATGTTCAAGCAAAAACGGCTGATTTTCGACAAAAGAGATAACACCCCCCCAATACGTCATGCTGCAGAAATGTGGAAAATGGTCCGTTTTCAAATGTTTTATTTTTGAACGTCAGTTCACATTTGTAGGTGGATCATCAGTGTTAGAGCTAAAATTAGCATGTTTAAAGTGATTTTCATGCTTCCAGGGACCCTAAACACAAGATTTATGGGATGGTTAAAAGTGCATGAAAATGGCCACTTTCCTCACTCTGAGTTCTCAAAAAGGGTTTCTTCACCCCGGGAAGTTAATTAAATACCATGTGGAGGCATTTAATGTTCAAGGAAAAACGACTGATTTTCGACAAAAGAGATAACACCCCCCCATTACGTCATGCTTCAGAAATGTGGAAAATGGTCCGTTTTCAAATGTTTTATTTTTGAACGTCAGTTCACATTTGTAGGTGGATCATCAGTGTTAGAGCTAAAATTAGCATGTTTAAAGTGATTTTCATGCTTTCAGGGGCCCTAAACACAAGATTTATGGAATGGTTAAAAGTGCATGAAAATGGCCAATTTACTCACTCTGAGTTCTCAAAAAGGGTTTCTTCACCCCGGGAAGGTAATTAAATACCATTTGGAGGCATTTAATGTTCAAGCAAAAACGACTGATTTTCGACAAAAGAGATAACACCCCCCCCATTACGTCATGCTTCAGAAATGTGGAAAATGGTCCCTTTTCAAATGTTTTATTTTTGAACATCAGTTCACATTTGTAGGTGGATCATCAGTGTTAGAGCTAAAATTAGCATGTTTAAAGTGGTTTTCATGCTTCCAGGGGCCCTAAACACAAGATTTATGGAATGGTTAAAAGTGCATGAAAATGGCCAATTTACTCACTCTGAGTTCTCAAAAAGGGTTTCTTCACCCCGGGAAGAGTAATTAAATACCATTTGGAGGCATTTAATGTTCAAGCAAAAACGGCTGATTTTCGACAAAAGAGATAATACCCCCCCATTACGTCATGCTTCAGAAATGTGGAAAATGGTCCATTTTCAAATGTTTTATTTTTGAACGTCAGTTCACATTTGTAGGTGGATCATCAGTGTTAGAGCTAAAATTAGCATGTTTAAATTGATTTTCATGCTTCCAGGGGCTCGGGAAGTTAATTAAATACCATTTGGAGGCATTTAATGTTCAAGCAAAAACGGCTGATTTTCGACAAAAAGGATAACACCCCCCATTACGTCATGCTTCAGAAATGTGGAAAATGGTCCGTTTTCAAATGTTTTATTTTTGAACGTCAGTTCACATTTGTAGGTGGATCATCAGTGTTAGAGCTAAAATTAGCATGTTTAAAGTGATTTTCATGCTTCCTGGGGCCCTAAACACAAGATTTATGGAATGGTTAAAAGTGCATGAAAATGGCCAATTTACTCACTCTGAGTTCTCAAAAAGGGTTTCTTCACCCCGGGAAGTTAATTAAATACCATTTGGAGGCATTTAATGTTCAAGCAAAAATGGCTGTTTTTCGACAAAAGAGATAACAACCCCCCATTACGTCATGCTTCAGAAATGTGGAAAATGGTCCGTTTTCAAATGTTTTATTTTTGAACGTCAGTTCACATTTGTAGGTGGATTATCAGTGTTAGAGCTAAAATTAGCATGTTTAAAGTGATTTTCATCCTTCCAGGGGCCCTAAACACAAGATTTATGGAATGGTTAAAAGTGCATGAAAATGGCCAATTTACTCACTCTGAGTTCTCAAAAAGGGTTTCTTCACCCCGGGAAGTTAATTAAATACCATTTGGAGGCATTTAATGTTCAAGCAAAAACGGCTGATTTTCGACAAAAGAGATAACACCCCCCCAATACGTCATGCTGCAGAAATGTGGAAAATGGTCCGTTTTCAAATGTTTTATTTTTGAACGTCAGTTCACATTTGTAGGTGGATCGTCAGTGTTAGAGCTAAAATTTGCATGTTTAAAGTGATTTTCATGCTTCCAGGGGCCCTAAACACAAGATTTATGGAATGGTTAAAAGTGCATGAAAATGGCCAATTTACTCACTCTGAGTTCTCAAAAAGGGTTTCTTCACCCCTGGAAGTTAATTAAATACCATTTGGAGGCATTTAATGTTCAAGCAAAAACAGCTGATTTTCGACAAAAGAGATAAACCCCCCATTACGTCATGCTTCAGAAATGTGGAAAATGGTCCGTTTTCAAATGTTTTATTTTTGAACGTCAGTTCACATTTGTAGGTGGATCATCAGTGTTAGAGCTACAATTAGCATGTTTAAAGTGATTTTCATGCTTCCAGGGGCCCTAAACACAAGATTTATGGAATGGTTAAAAGTGCACGAAAATGGCCAATTTACTCACTCTGAGTTCTCAAAAAGGGTTTCTTCACCCCGGGAAGTTAATTAAATACCATTTGGAGGCATTTAATGTTCAAGTATAAATGGCTGTTTTTCGACAAAAGAGATAACACCCCCCCATTATGTCATGCTTCAGAAATGTGGAAAATGGTCCGTTTTCAAATGTTTTATTTTTGAACGTCAGTTCACATTTGTAGGTGGATCATCAGTGTTAGAGCTACAATTAGCAAGTTTAAAGTGATTTTCATGCTTCCAGGGGCCCTAAACACAAGATTTATGGAATGGTTAAAAGTGCATTTAAATGGCCAATTTACTCACTCTGAGTTCTCAAAAAGGGTTTCTTCACCCCGAGAAGGTAATTAAATACCATTTGGAGGCATTTAATGTTCAAGCAAAAACGGCTGATTTTCGACAAAAGAGATAACACCCCCCCATTACGTCATGCTTCAGAAATGTGGAAAATGGTCAGTTTTCAAATGTTTTATTTTTGAACGTCAGTTCACATTTGTAGGTGGATCATCAGTGTTAGAGCTAAAATTAGCATGTTTAAAGTGAATTTCATGCTACCAGGGGCCCTAAACACAAGATTTATGGAATGGTTAAAAGTGCATGAAAATGGCCAATTTACTCACTCTGAGTTCTCAAAAAGGGTTTCTTCACCCCGGGAAGTTAATTAAATACCATTTGGAGGCATTTAATGTTCAAGCAAAAACGGCTGATTTTCGACAAAAGAGATAATACCCCCCCATTACGTCATGCTTCAGAAATGTGGAAAATGGTCCATTTTCAAATGTTTTATTTTTGAACGTCAGTTCACATTTGTAGGTGGATCATCAGTGTTAGAGCTAAAATTAGCATGTTTAAATTGATTTTCATGCTTCCAGGGGCTCGGGAAGTTAATTAAATACCATTTGGAGGCATTTAATGTTCAAGCAAAAACGGCTGATTTTCGACAAAAAGGATAACACCCCCCATTACGTCATGCTTCAGAAATGTGGAAAATGGTCCGTTTTCAAATGTTTTATTTTTGAACGTCAGTTCACATTTGTAGGTGGATCATCAGTGTTAGAGCTAAAATTAGCATGTTTAAAGTGATTTTCATGCTTCCTGGGGCCCTAAACACAAGATTTATGGAATGGTTAAAAGTGCATGAAAATGGCCAATTTACTCACTCTGAGTTCTCAAAAAGGGTTTCTTCACCCCGGGAAGTTAATTAAATACCATTTGGAGGCATTTAATGTTCAAGCAAAAATGGCTGTTTTTCGACAAAAGAGATAACAACCCCCCATTACGTCATGCTTCAGAAATGTGGAAAATGGTCCGTTTTCAAATGTTTTATTTTTGAACGTCAGTTCACATTTGTAGGTGGATCATCAGTGTTAGAGCTACAATTAGCATGTTTAAAGTGATTTTCATGCTTCCAGGGGCCCTAAACACAAGATTTATGGAATGGTTAAAAGTGCACGAAAATGGCCAATTTACTCACTCTGAGTTCTCAAAAAGGGTTTCTTCACCCCGGGAAGTTAATTAAATACCATTTGGAGGCATTTAATGTTCAAGTATAAATGGCTGTTTTTCGACAAAAGAGATAACACCCCCCCATTATGTCATGCTTCAGAAATGTGGAAAATGGTCCGTTTTCAAATGTTTTATTTTTGAACGTCAGTTCACATTTGTAGGTGGATCATCAGTGTTAGAGCTACAATTAGCAAGTTTAAAGTGATTTTCATGCTTCCAGGGGCCCTAAACACAAGATTTATGGAATGGTTAAAAGTGCATGAAAATGGCCAATTTACTCACTCTGAGTTCTCAAAAAGGGTTTCTTCACCCCGGGAAGTTAATTAAATACCATTTGGAGGCATTTAATGTTCAAGCAAAAACGGCTGATTTTCGACAAAAGAGATAACACCCCCCATTACGTCATGCTTCAGAAATGTGGAAAATGGTCCGTTTTCAAATGTTTTATTTTTGAACGTCAGTTCACATTTGTAGGTGGATCATCAGTGTTAGAGCTAAAATTAGCATGTTTAAAGTGATTTTTATGCTACCAGGGGCCCTAAACACAAGATTTATGGAATGGTTAAAAGTGCATGAAAATGGCCAATTTACTCACTCTGAGTTCTCAAAAAGGGTTTCTTCACCCCGGGAAGTTAATTAAATACCATTTGGAGGCATTTAATGTTCAAGCAAAAACAGCTGATTTTCGACAAAAGAGATATTACCCCCCCATTACGTCATGCTTCAGAAATGTGGAAAATGGTCAGTTTTCAAATGTTTTATTTTTGAACGTCAGTTCACATTTGTAGGTGGATCATCAGTGTTAGAGCTAAAATTAGCATGTTTAAAGTGAATTTCATGCTACCAGGGGCCCTAAACACAAGATTTATGGAATGGTTAAAAGTGCATGAAAATGGCCAATTTACTCACTCTGAGTTCTCAAAAAGGGTTTCTTCACCCCGGGAAGTTAATTAAATACCATTTGGAGGCATTTAATGTTCAAGCAAAAACGGCTGATTTTCGACAAAAGAGATAATACCCCCCCATTACGTCATGCTTCAGAAATGTGGAAAATGGTCCATTTTCAAATGTTTTATTTTTGAACGTCAGTTCACATTTGTAGGTGGATCATCAGTGTTAGAGCTAAAATTAGCATGTTTAAATTGATTTTCATGCTTCCAGGGGCTCGGGAAGTTAATTAAATACCATTTGGAGGCATTTAATGTTCAAGCAAAAACGGCTGATTTTCGACAAAAAGGATAACACCCTCCATTACGTCATGCTTCAGAAATGTGGAAAATGGTCCGTTTTCAAATGTTTTATTTTTGAACGTCAGTTCACATTTGTAGGTGGATCATCAGTGTTAGAGCTAAAATTTGCATGTTTAAAGTGATTTTCATGCTTCCTGGGGCCCTAAACACAAGATTTATGGAATGGTTAAAAGTGCATGAAAATGGCCAATTTACTCACTCTGAGTTCTCAAAAAGGGTTTCTTCACCCCGGGAAGTTAATTAAATACCATTTGGAGGCATTTAATGTTCAAGCAAAAATGGCTGTTTTTCGACAAAAGAGATAACAACCCCCCATTACGTCATGCTTCAGAAATGTGGAAAATGGTCCGTTTTCAAATGTTTTATTTTTGAACGTCAGTTCACATTTGTAGGTGGATTATCAGTGTTAGAGCTAAAATTAGCATGTTTAAAGTGATTTTCATCCTTCCAGGGGCCCTAAACACAAGATTTATGGAATGGTTAAAAGTGCATGAAAATGGCCAATTTACTCACTCTGAGTTCTCAAAAAGGGTTTCTTCACCCCGGGAAGTTAATTAAATACCATTTGGAGGCATTTAATGTTCAAGCAAAAACGGCTGATTTTCGACAAAAGAGATAACACCCCCCCAATACGTCATGCTGCAGAAATGTGGAAAATGGTCCGTTTTCAAATGTTTTATTTTTGAACGTCAGTTCACATTTGTAGGTGGATCGTCAGTGTTAGAGCTAAAATTTGCATGTTTAAAGTGATTTTCAAGCTTCCAGGGGCCCTAAACACAAGATTTATGGAATGGTTAAAAGTGCATGAAAATGGCCAATTTACTCACTCTGAGTTCTCAAAAAGGGTTTCTTCACCCCTGGAAGTTAATTAAATACCATTTGGAGGCATTTAATGTTCAAGCAAAAACAGCTGATTTTCGACAAAAGAGATAAACCCCCCATTACGTCATGCTTCAGAAATGTGGAAAATGGTCCGTTTTCAAATGTTTTATTTTTGAACGTCAGTTCACATTTGTAGGTGGATCATCAGTGTTAGAGCTACAATTAGCATGTTTAAAGTGATTTTCATGCTTCCAGGGGCCCTAAACACAAGATTTATGGAATGGTTAAAAGTGCACGAAAATGGCCAATTTACTCACTCTGAGTTCTCAAAAAGGGTTTCTTCACCCCCGGAAGTTAATCAAATACCATTTGGAGGCATTTAATGTTCAAGCAAAAACGGCTGATTTTCGACAAAAGAGATAACACCCCCCCATTACGTCATGCTTCAGAAATGTGGAAAATGGTCCATTTTCAAATGTTTTATTTTTGAACGTCAGTTCACATTTGCAGGTGGATCATCAGTGTTAGAGCTAAAATTAGCATGTTTAAATTGATTTTCATGCTTCCAGGGGCTCGGGAAGTTAATTAAATACCATTTGGAGGCATTTAATGTTCAAGCAAAAACGGCTGATTTTCGACAAAAGAGATAACACCCCCCCATTACGTCATGCTTCAGAAATGTGGAAAATGGTCCGTTTTCAAATGTTTTATTTTTGAACGTCAGTTCACATTTGTAGGTGGATCATCAGTGTTAGAGCTGAAATTAGCATGTTTAAAGTGATTTTCATGCTTCCAGGGGCCCTAAACACAAGATTTATGGAATGGTTAAAAGTGCATGAAAATGGCCAATTTACTCACTCTGAGTTCTCAAAAAGGGTTTCTTCACCCCAGGAAGTTAATTAAATACCATTTGGAGGCATTTAATGTTCAAGCAAAAACGACTGATTTTGGACAAAAGAGATAACACCCCCCCATTACGTCATGCTTCAGAAATGTGGAAAATGGTCCGTTTTCAAATGTTTTATTTTTGAACGTCAGTTCACATTTGTAGGTGGATCATCAGTGTTAGAGCTACAATTAGCATGTTTAAAGTGATTTTCATGCTTCCAGGGGCCCTAAACACAAGATTTATGGAATGGTTAAAAGTGCATGAAAATGGCCAATTTACTCACTCTGAGTTCTCAAAAAGGGTTTCTTCACCCCGGGAAGTTAATTAAATACCCTTCTGAGGCATTTAATGTTCAAGCAAAAACAGCTGATTTTCGACAAAAGAGATAACACTCCCCATTACGTCATGCTTCAGAAATGTGGAAAATGGTCCGTTTTCAAATGTTTTATTTTTGAACGTCAGTTCACATTTGTAGTTGGATCATCAGTGTTAGAGCTAAAATTAGCACGTTTAAAGTGATTTTCATGCTTCCAGGGGCCCTAAACACAAGATTTATGGAATGGTTAAAAGTGCATGAAAATGGCCAATTTACTCACTCTGAGTTCTCAAAAAGGGTTTCTTCACCCCGGGAAGTTAATTAAATACCATTTGGAGGCATTTAATGTTCAAGCAAAAACGGCTGATTTTCGACAAAAGAGATAACACCCCCCATTACGTCATGCTTCAGAAATGTGGAAAATGGTCCGTTTTCAAATGTTTCATTTTTGAACGTCAGTTCACATTTGTAGGTGGATCATCAGTGTTAGAGCTAAAATTAGCATGTTTAAAGTGATTTTCATGCTTCCAGGGGCCCTAAACACAAGATTTATGGAATGGTTAAAAGTGCATTTAAATGGCCAATTTACTCACTCTGAGTTCCCAAAAAGGGTTTCTTCACCCCGGGAAGGTAATTAAATATCATTTGGAGGCATTTACTGTTCAAGCAAAAACGGCTGATTTTCGACAAAAGAGATAACACCCCCCCCATTACGTCATGCTTCAGAAATGTGGAAAATGGTCCATTTTCAAATGTTTTATTTTTGAACGTCAGTTCACATTTGTAGGTGGATCATCAGTGTTAGAGCTAAAATTAGCATGTTTAAAGTGATTTTCATGCTTCCAGCGGCCCTAAACACAAGATTTATGGAATGGTTAAAAGTGCATGAAAATGGCCAATTTACTCACTCTGAGTTCTCAAAAAGGGTTTCTTCACCCCGGGAAGTTAATTAAATACCATTTGGAGGCATTTAATGTTCAAGCAAAAACGGCTGATTTTCGACAAAAGAGATAATACCCCCCCATTACGTCATGCTTCAGAAATGTGGAAAATGGTCCATTTTCAAATGTTTTATTTTTGAACGTCAGTTCACATTTGTAGGTGGATCATCAGTGTTAGAGCTAAAATTAGCATGTTTAAATTGATTTTCATGCTTCCAGGGGCTCGGGAAGTTAATTAAATACCATTTGGAGGCATTTAATGTTCAAGCAAAAACGGCTGATTTTCGACAAAAAGGATAACACCCCCCATTACGTCATGCTTCAGAAATGTGGAAAATGGTCCGTTTTCAAATGTTTTATTTTTGAACGTCAGTTCACATTTGTAGGTGGATCATCAGTGTTAGAGCTAAAATTAGCATGTTTAAAGTGATTTTCATGCTTCCTGGGGCCCTAAACACAAGATTTATGGAATGGTTAAAAGTGCATGAAAATGGCCAATTTACTCACTCTGAGTTCTCAAAAAGGGTTTCTTCACCCCGGGAAGTTAATTAAATACCATTTGGAGGCATTTAATGTTCAAGCAAAAATGGCTGTTTTTCGACAAAAGAGATAACAACCCCCCATTACGTCATGCTTCAGAAATGTGGAAAATGGTCCGTTTTCAAATGTTTTATTTTTGAACATCAGTTCACATTTGTAGGTGGATTATCAGTGTTAGAGCTAAAATTAGCATGTTTAAAGTGATTTTCATCCTTCCAGGGGCCCTAAACACAAGATTTATGGAATGGTTAAAAGTGCATGAAAATGGCCAATTTACTCACTCTGAGTTCTCAAAAAGGGTTTCTTCACCCCGGGAAGTTAATTAAATACCATTTGGAGGCATTTAATGTTCAAGCAAAAACGGCTGATTTTCGACAAAAGAGATAACACCCCCCCAATACGTCATGCTGCAGAAATGTGGAAAATGGTCCGTTTTCAAATGTTTTATTTTTGAACGTCAGTTCACATTTGTAGGTGGATCGTCAGTGTTAGAGCTAAAATTTGCATGTTTAAAGTGATTTTCATGCTTCCAGGGGCCCTAAACACAAGATTTATGGAATGGTTAAAAGTGCATGAAAATGGCCAATTTACTCACTCTGAGTTCTCAAAAAGGGTTTCTTCACCCCTGGAAGTTAATTAAATACCATTTGGAGGCATTTAATGTTCAAGCAAAAACAGCTGATTTTCGACAAAAGAGATAAACCCCCCATTACGTCATGCTTCAGAAATGTGGAAAATGGTCCGTTTTCAAATGTTTTATTTTTGAACGTCAGTTCACATTTGTAGGTGGATCATCAGTGTTAGAGCTACAATTAGCATGTTTAAAGTGATTTTCATGCTTCCAGGGGCCCTAAACACAAGATTTATGGAATGGTTAAAAGTGCACGAAAATGGCCAATTTACTCACTCTGAGTTCTCAAAAAGGGTTTCTTCACCCCGGGAAGTTAATCAAATACCATTTGGAGGCATTTAATGTTCAAGCAAAAACGGCTGATTTTCGACAAAAGAGATAACACCCCCCCATTACGTCATGCTTCAGAAATGTGGAAAATGGTCCATTTTCAAATGTTTTATTTTTGAACGTCAGTTCACATTTGCAGGTGGATCATCAGTGTTAGAGCTAAAATTAGCATGTTTAAATTGATTTTCATGCTTCCAGGGGCTCGGGAAGTTAATTAAATACCATTTGGAGGCATTTAATGTTCAAGCAAAAACGGCTGATTTTCGACAAAAGAGATAACACCCCCCCATTACGTCATGCTTCAGAAATGTGGAAAATGGTCCGTTTTCAAATGTTTTATTTTTGAACGTCAGTTCACATTTGTAGGTGGATCATCAGTGTTAGAGCTGAAATTAGCATGTTTAAAGTGATTTTCATGCTTCCAGGGGCCCTAAACACAAGATTTATGGAATGGTTAAAAGTGCATGAAAATGGCCAATTTACTCACTCTGAGTTCTCAAAAAGGGTTTCTTCACCCCAGGAAGTTAATTAAATACCATTTGGAGGCATTTAATGTTCAAGCAAAAACGACTGATTTTGGACAAAAGAGATAACACCCCCCCATTACGTCATGCTTCAGAAATGTGGAAAATGGTCCGTTTTCAAATGTTTTATTTTTGAACGTCAGTTCACATTTGTAGGTGGATCATCAGTGTTAGAGCTACAATTAGCATGTTTAAAGTGATTTTCATGCTTCCAGGGGCCCTAAACACAAGATTTATGGAATGGTTAAAAGTGCATGAAAATGGCCAATTTACTCACTCTGAGTTCTCAAAAAGGGTTTCTTCACCCCGGGAAGTTAATTAAATACCCTTCTGAGGCATTTAATGTTCAAGCAAAAACAGCTGATTTTCGACAAAAGAGATAACACTCCCCATTACGTCATGCTTCAGAAATGTGGAAAATGGTCCGTTTTCAAATGTTTTATTTTTGAACGTCAGTTCACATTTGTAGTTGGATCATCAGTGTTAGAGCTAAAATTAGCACGTTTAAAGTGATTTTCATGCTTCCAGGGGCCCTAAACACAAGATTTATGGAATGGTTAAAAGTGCATGAAAATGGCCAATTTACTCACTCTGAGTTCTCAAAAAGGGTTTCTTCACCCCGGGAAGTTAATTAAATACCATTTGGAGGCATTTAATGTTCAAGCAAAAACGGCTGATTTTCGACAAAAGAGATAACACCCCCCATTACGTCATGCTTCAGAAATGTGGAAAATGGTCCGTTTTCAAATGTTTCATTTTTGAACGTCAGTTCACATTTGTAGGTGGATCATCAGTGTTAGAGCTAAAATTAGCATGTTTAAAGTGATTTTCATGCTTCCAGGGGCCCTAAACACAAGATTTATGGAATGGTTAAAAGTGCATTTAAATGGCCAATTTACTCACTCTGAGTTCCCAAAAAGGGTTTCTTCACCCCGGGAAGGTAATTAAATATCATTTGGAGGCATTTACTGTTCAAGCAAAAACGGCTGATTTTCGACAAAAGAGATAATACCCCCCCATTACGTCATGCTTCAGAAATGTGGAAAATGGTCCATTTTCAAATGTTTTATTTTTGAACGTCAGTTCACATTTGTAGGTGGATCATCAGTGTTAGAGCTAAAATTAGCATGTTTAAATTGATTTTCATGCTTCCAGGGGCTCGGGAAGTTAATTAAATACCATTTGGAGGCATTTAATGTTCAAGCAAAAACGGCTGATTTTCGACAAAAAGGATAACACCCCCCATTACGTCATGCTTCAGAAATGTGGAAAATGGTCCGTTTTCAAATGTTTTATTTTTGAACGTCAGTTCACATTTGTAGGTGGATCATCAGTGTTAGAGCTAAAATTAGCATGTTTAAAGTGATTTTCATGCTTCCTGGGGCCCTAAACACAAGATTTATGGAATGGTTAAAAGTGCATGAAAATGGCCAATTTACTCACTCTGAGTTCTCAAAAAGGGTTTCTTCACCCCGGGAAGTTAATTAAATACCATTTGGAGGCATTTAATGTTCAAGCAAAAATGGCTGTTTTTCGACAAAAGAGATAACAACCCCCCATTACGTCATGCTTCAGAAATGTGGAAAATGGTCCGTTTTCAAATGTTTTATTTTTGAACATCAGTTCACATTTGTAGGTGGATTATCAGTGTTAGAGCTAAAATTAGCATGTTTAAAGTGATTTTCATCCTTCCAGGGGCCCTAAACACAAGATTTATGGAATGGTTAAAAGTGCATGAAAATGGCCAATTTACTCACTCTGAGTTCTCAAAAAGGGTTTCTTCACCCCGGGAAGTTAATTAAATACCATTTGGAGGCATTTAATGTTCAAGCAAAAACGGCTGATTTTCGACAAAAGAGATAACACCCCCCCAATACGTCATGCTGCAGAAATGTGGAAAATGGTCCGTTTTCAAATGTTTTATTTTTGAACGTCAGTTCACATTTGTAGGTGGATCGTCAGTGTTAGAGCTAAAATTTGCATGTTTAAAGTGATTTTCATGCTTCCAGGGGCCCTAAACACAAGATTTATGGAATGGTTAAAAGTGCATGAAAATGGCCAATTTACTCACTCTGAGTTCTCAAAAAGGGTTTCTTCACCCCTGGAAGTTAATTAAATACCATTTGGAGGCATTTAATGTTCAAGCAAAAACAGCTGATTTTCGACAAAAGAGATAAACCCCCCATTACGTCATGCTTCAGAAATGTGGAAAATGGTCCGTTTTCAAATGTTTTATTTTTGAACGTCAGTTCACATTTGTAGGTGGATCATCAGTGTTAGAGCTACAATTAGCATGTTTAAAGTGATTTTCATGCTTCCAGGGGCCCTAAACACAAGATTTATGGAATGGTTAAAAGTGCACGAAAATGGCCAATTTACTCACTCTGAGTTCTCAAAAAGGGTTTCTTCACCCCGGGAAGTTAATCAAATACCATTTGGAGGCATTTAATGTTCAAGCAAAAACGGCTGATTTTCGACAAAAGAGATAACACCCCCCCATTACGTCATGCTTCAGAAATGTGGAAAATGGTCCATTTTCAAATGTTTTATTTTTGAACGTCAGTTCACATTTGCAGGTGGATCATCAGTGTTAGAGCTAAAATTAGCATGTTTAAATTGATTTTCATGCTTCCAGGGGCTCGGGAAGTTAATTAAATACCATTTGGAGGCATTTAATGTTCAAGCAAAAACGGCTGATTTTCGACAAAAGAGATAACACCCCCCCATTACGTCATGCTTCAGAAATGTGGAAAATGGTCCGTTTTCAAATGTTTTATTTTTGAACGTCAGTTCACATTTGTAGGTGGATCATCAGTGTTAGAGCTGAAATTAGCATGTTTAAAGTGATTTTCATGCTTCCAGGGGCCCTAAACACAAGATTTATGGAATGGTTAAAAGTGCATGAAAATGGCCAATTTACTCACTCTGAGTTCTCAAAAAGGGTTTCTTCACCCCAGGAAGTTAATTAAATACCATTTGGAGGCATTTAATGTTCAAGCAAAAACGACTGATTTTGGACAAAAGAGATAACACCCCCCCATTACGTCATGCTTCAGAAATGTGGAAAATGGTCCGTTTTCAAATGTTTTATTTTTGAACGTCAGTTCACATTTGTAGGTGGATCATCAGTGTTAGAGCTACAATTAGCATGTTTAAAGTGATTTTCATGCTTCCAGGGGCCCTAAACACAAGATTTATGGAATGGTTAAAAGTGCATGAAAATGGCCAATTTACTCACTCTGAGTTCTCAAAAAGGGTTTCTTCACCCCGGGAAGTTAATTAAATACCCTTCTGAGGCATTTAATGTTCAAGCAAAAACAGCTGATTTTCGACAAAAGAGATAACACTCCCCATTACGTCATGCTTCAGAAATGTGGAAAATGGTCCGTTTTCAAATGTTTTATTTTTGAACGTTAGTTCACATTTGTAGTTGGATCATCAGTGTTAGAGCTAAAATTAGCACGTTTAAAGTGATTTTCATGCTTCCAGGGGCCCTAAACACAAGATTTATGGAATGGTTAAAAGTGCATGAAAATGGCCAATTTACTCACTCTGAGTTCTCAAAAAGGGTTTCTTCACCCCGGGAAGTTAATTAAATACCATTTGGAGGCATTTAATGTTCAAGCAAAAACGGCTGATTTTCGACAAAAGAGATAACACCCCCCATTACGTCATGCTTCAGAAATGTGGAAAATGGTCCGTTTTCAAATGTTTCATTTTTGAACGTCAGTTCACATTTGTAGGTGGATCATCAGTGTTAGAGCTAAAATTAGCATGTTTAAAGTGATTTTCATGCTTCCAGGGGCCCTAAACACAAGATTTATGGAATGGTTAAAAGTGCATTTAAATGGCCAATTTACTCACTCTGAGTTCCCAAAAAGGGTTTCTTCACCCCGGGAAGGTAATTAAATATCATTTGGAGGCATTTACTGTTCAAGCAAAAACGGCTGATTTTCGACAAAAGAGATAACACCCCCCCATTACGTCATGCTTCAGAAATGTGGAAAATGGTCTGTTTCCAAATGTTTTATTTTGGAACGTCAGTTCACATTTGTAGGTGGATCATCAGTGTTAGAGCTAAAATTAGCACGTTTAAAGTGATTTTCATGCTTCCAGGGGCCCTAAACACAAGATTTATGGAATGGTTAAAAGTGCATGAAAATGGCCAATTTACTCACTCTGAGTTCTCAAAAAGGGTTTCTTCACCCCGGGAAGTTAATTAAATACCATTTGGAGGCATTTAATGTTCAAGCAAAAACGGCTGATTTTCGACAAAAGAGATAACACCCCCCATTACGTCATGCTTCAGAAATGTGGAAAATGGTCCGTTTTCAAATGTTTTATTTTTGAACGTCAGTTCACATTTGTAGGTGGATCATCAGTGTTAGAGCTAAAATTAGCATGTTTAAAGTGATTTTCATGCTTCCAGGGGCCCTAAACACAAGATTTATGGAATGGTTAAAAGTGCATTTAAATGGCCAATTTACTCACTCTGAGTTCTCAAAAAGGGTTTCTTCACCCCGAGAAGGTAATTAAATACCATTTGGAGGCATTTAATGTTCAAGCAAAAACGGCTGATTTTCGACAAAAGAGATAACACCCCCCATTACGTCATGCTTCAGAAATGTGGAAAATGGTCCGTTTTCAAATGGTTTTTTTTGAACCTCAGTTCACATTTGTAGGTGGATCATCAGTGTTAGAGCTAACATTAGCATGTTTAAAGTGATTTTCATGCTTCCAGGGGCCCTAAACACAAGATTTATGGAATGGTTAAAAGTGCATGAAAATGGCCAATTTACTCACTCTGAGTTCTCAAAAAGGGTTTCTTCACCCCGGGAAGTTAATTAAATACCATTTGGAGGCATTTAATGTTCAAGCAAAAACAGCTGATTTTCGACAAAAGAGATAATACCCCCCCATTACGTCATGCTTCAGAAATGTGGAAAATGGTCAGTTTTCAAATGTTTTATTTTTGAACGTCAGTTCACATTTGTAGGTGGATCATCAGTGTTAGAGCTAAAATTAGCATGTTTAAAGTGAATTTCATGCTACCAGGGGCCCTAAACACAAGATTTATGGAATGGTTAAAAGTGCATGAAAATGGCCAATTTACTCACTCTGAGTTCTCAAAAAGGGTTTCTTCACCCCGGGAAGTTAATTAAATACCATTTGGAGGCATTTAATGTTCAAGCAAAAACGGCTGATTTTCGACAAAAGAGATAATACCCCCCCATTACGTCATGCTTCAGAAATGTGGAAAATGGTCCATTTTCAAATGTTTTATTTTTGAACGTCAGTTCACATTTGTAGGTGGATCATCAGTGTTAGAGCTAAAATTAGCATGTTTAAATTGATTTTCATGCTTCCAGGGGCTCGGGAAGTTAATTAAATACCATTTGGAGGCATTTAATGTTCAAGCAAAAACGGCTGATTTTCGACAAAAAGGATAACACCCCCCATTACGTCATGCTTCAGAAATGTGGAAAATGGTCCGTTTTCAAATGTTTTATTTTTGAACGTCAGTTCACATTTGTAGGTGGATCATCAGTGTTAGAGCTAAAATTAGCATGTTTAAAGTGATTTTCATGCTTCCTGGGGCCCTAAACACAAGATTTATGGAATGGTTAAAAGTGCATGAAAATGGCCAATTTACTCACTCTGAGTTCTCAAAAAGGGTTTCTTCACCCCGGGAAGTTAATTAAATACCATTTGGAGGCATTTAATGTTCAAGCAAAAATGGCTGTTTTTCGACAAAAGAGATAACAACCCCCCATTACGTCATGCTTCAGAAATGTGGAAAATGGTCCGTTTTCAAATGTTTTATTTTTGAACGTCAGTTCACATTTGTAGGTGGATTATCAGTGTTAGAGCTAAAATTAGCATGTTTAAAGTGATTTTCATCCTTCCAGGGGCCCTAAACACAAGATTTATGGAATGGTTAAAAGTGCATGAAAATGGCCAATTTACTCACTCTGAGTTCTCAAAAAGGGTTTCTTCACCCCGGGAAGTTAATTAAATACCATTTGGAGGCATTTAATGTTCAAGCAAAAACAGCTGATTTTCGACAAAAGAGATAACACCCCCCATTACGTCATGCTTCAGAAATGTGGAAAATGGTCCGTTTTCAAATGTTTTATTTTTGAACGTCAGTTCACATTTGTAGGTGGATCATCAGTGTTAGAGCTAAAATTAGTATGTTTAAAGTGATTTTCATGCTTCCAGGGACCCTAAACACAAGATTTATGGAATGGTTAAAAGTGCATGAAAATGGCCAATTTACTCACTCTGAGTTCTCAAAAAGGGTTTCTTCACCCTGGGAAGTTAATTAAATACCATTTGGAGGCATTTAATGTTCAAGTAAAAACGGCTGATTTTCGACAAAAGAGATAACACCCCCCCATTACGTCATGCTTCAGAAATGTGGAAAATGGTCCGTTTTCAAATGTTTTATTTTTGAACGTCAGTTCACATTTGTAGGTGGATCATCAGTGTTAGAGCTAAAATTAGCATGTTTAAAGTGATTTTCATGCTTCCAGGGGCCCTAAGCACAAAATTTATGGAAAGGTTAAAAGTGCATGAAAATGGCCAATTTACTCACTCTTAGTTCTCAAAAAGGGTTTCTTCACCCCGGGAAGTTAATTAAATACCATTTGGAGCCATTTAATGTTCAAGCAAAAACGGCTGATTTTCGACAAAAGAGATAACACCCCCCCATTACGTCATGCTTCAGAAATGTGGAAAATGGTCCGTTTTCAAATGTTTTATTTTTGAACGTCAGTTCACATTTGTAGGTGGATCATCAGTGTTAGAGCTAAAATTAGCATGTTTAAAGTGATTTTCATGCTTCCAGGGGCCCTAAACACAAGATTTATGGAATGGTTAAAAGTGCATGAAAATGGCCAATTTACTCACTCTGAGTTCTCAAAAAGGGTTTCTTCACCCCGGGAAGGTAATTAAATACCATTTGGAGGCATTTAATGTTCAAGCAAAAACGACTGATTTTCGACAAAAGAGATAACACCCCCCCCATTACGTCATGCTTCAGAAATGTGGAAAATGGTCCGTTTTCAAATGTTTTATTTTTGAACGTCAGTTCACATTTGTAGGTGGATCATCAGTGTTAGAGCTACAATTAGCATGTTTAAAGTGATTTTCATGCTTCCAGGGGCTTGGGAAGTTAATTAAATACCATTTGGAGGCATTTAATGTTCAAGGAAAAACGACTGATTTTCGACAAAAGAGATAACACCCCCCCATTACGTCATGCTTCAGAAATGTGGAAAATGGTCCGTTTTCAAATGTTTTATTTTTGAACTTCAGTTCACATTTGTAGGTGGATCATCAGTGTTAGAGCTAAAATTAGCATGTTTAAAGTGATTTTCATGCTTCCAGGGGCCCTAAACACAAGATTTATGGAATGGTTAAAAGTGCATGAAAATGGCCAATTTACTCACTCTGAGTTCTCAAAAAGGGTTTCTTCACCCCGGGAAGGTAATTAAATACCATTTGGAGGCATTTAATGTTCAAGCAAAAATGACTGATTTTCGACAAAAGAGATAACACCCCCCCATTACGTCATGCTTCAGAAATGTGGAAAATGGTCCGTTTTCAAATGTTTTATTTTTGAACGTCAGTTCACATTTGTAGGTGGATCATCAGTGTTAGAGCTACAATTAGCATGTTTAAAGTGATTTTCATGCTTCCAGGGGCCCTTAACACAAGATTTATGGAATGGGTAAAAGTGCATGAAAATGGCCAATTTACTCACTCTGAGTTCTCAAAAAGGGTTTCTTCACCCCGGGAAGTTAATTAAATACCATTTGGAGGCATTTAATGTTCAAGTATAAATGGCTGTTTTTCGACAAAAGAGATAACACCCCCCCATTATGTCATGCTTCAGAAATGTGGAAAATGGTCCGTTTTCAAATGTTTTATTTTTGAACATCAGTTCACATTTGTAGGTGGATCATCAGTGTTAGAGCTAAAATTTGCATGTTTAAAGTGATTTTCATGCTTCCAGGGGCCCTAAACACAAGATTTATGGAATGGTTAAAAGTACATGAAAATGGCCAATTTACTCACTCTGAGTTCTCAAAAAGGGTTTCTTCACCACGGGAAGTTAATTAAATACCATTTGGAGGCATTTAATGTTCAAGCAAAAACGGCTGATTTTCGACAAAAGAGATAACACCCCACCATTACGTCATGCTTCAGAAATGTGGAAAATGGTCCGTTTTCAAATGTTTTATTTTTGAACGTCAGTTCACATTTGTAGGTGGATCATCAGTGTTAGAGCTAAAATTAGCATGTTTAAAGTGATTTTCATGCTTCCAGGGGCCCTAAACACAAGATTTATGGAATGGTTAAAAGTGCATGAAAATGGCCAATTTACTCACTCTGAGTTCTCAAAAAGGGTTTCTTCACCCCGGGAAGTTAATTAAATACCATTTGGAGGCATTTAATGTTCAAGCAAAAACAGCTTATTTTCGACAATAGAGATAACACCCCCCATTACGTCATGCTTCAGAAATGTGGAAAATGGTCCGTTTTCAAATGTTTTATTTTTGAACGTCAGTTCACATTTGTAGGTGGATCATCAGTGTTAGAGCTAAAATTAGCATGTTTAAAGTGATTTTCATGCTTCCAGGGGCCCTAAACACAAGATTTATGGAATGGTTAAAAGTGCATGAAAATGGCCAATTTACTCACTCTGAGTTCTCAAAAAGGGTTTCTTCACCCTGGGAAGTTAATTAAATACCATTTGGAGGCATTTAAGGTTCAAGCAAAAACGGCTGATTTTCGACAAAAGAGATAACACCCCCCCATTACGTCATGTGTCAGAAATGTGGAAAATGGTCCGTTTTCAAATGTTTTATTTTTGAACGTCAGTTCACATTTGTAGGTGGATCATCAGTGTTAGAGCTAAAATTAGCATGTTTAAAGTGATTTTCATGCTTCCAGGGGCCCTAAACACAAGATTTATGGAATGGTTAAAAGTGCATGAAAATGGCCAATTTACTCACTCTGAGTTCTCTAAAAGGGTTTCTTCACCCCGGGAAGTTAATTAAATACCATTTGGAGGCATTTAATGTTCAAGCAAAAACGGCTGATTTTCGACAAAAGAGATAACACCCCCCCATTACGTCATGCTTCAGAAATGTGGAAAATGGTCCATTTTCAAATGTTTTATTTTTGAACGTCAGTTCACATTTGTAGGTGGATCATCAGTGTTAGAGCTACAATTAGCATGTTTAAAGTGATTTTCATGCTTCCAGGGGCTCGGGAAGTTAATTAAATACCATTTGGAGGCATTTAATGTTCAAGCAAAAACGGCTGATTTTCGACAAAAGAGATAACACCCCCCCATCACGTCATGCTTCAGAAATGTGGAAAATGGTCCGTTTTCAAATGTTTTATTTTTGAACGTCAGTTCACATTTGTAGGTGGATCATCAGTGTTAGAGCTACAATTAGCATGTTTAAAGTGATTTTCATGCTTCCAGGGGCCCTAAACACAAGATTTATAGAATGGTTAAAAGTGCATGAAAATGGCCAATTTACTCACTCTGAGTTCTCAAAAAGGGTTTCTTCACCCCGGGAAAATAATTAAATACCATTTGGAGGCATTTAATGTTCAAGCAAAAACGGCTGATTTTCGACAAAAGAGATAACACCCCTCCATTACGTCATGCTTCAGAAATGTGGAAAATGGTCCGTTTTCAAATGTTTTATTTTTGAACGTCAGTTCACATTTGTAGGTGGATCATCAGTGTTAGAGCTAAAATTAGCATGTTTAAAGTGATTTTCATGCTACCAGGGGCCCTAAACACAAGATTTATGGAATGGTTAAAAGTGCATGAAAATGGCCAATTTACTCACTCTGAGTTCTCAAAAAAGGTTTCTTCACCCCGGGAAGTTAATTAAATACCATTTGGAGGCATTTAATGTTCAAGCAAAAACAGCTGATTTTCGACAAAAGAGATAACACCCCCCATTACGTCATGCTTCAGAAATGTGGAAAATGGTCCGTTTTCAAATGTTTTATTTTTGAACGTCAGTTCACATTTGTAGGTGGATCATCAGTGTTAGAGCTAAAATTAGCATGTTTAAAGTGATTTTCATGCTTCCAGGGGCTCGGGAAGTTAATTAAATACCATTTGGAGGCATTTAATGTTCAAGCAAAAACGGCTGATTTTCGACAAAAGAGATAACACCCCCCCATTACGTCATGCTTCAGAAATGTGGAAAATGGTCCGTTTTCAAATGTTTTATTTTTGAACGTCAGTTCACATTTGTAGGTGGATCATCAGTGTTAGAGCTAAAATGAGCATGTTTAAAGTGATTTTCATGCTTCCAGGGGCCCTAAACACAAGATTTATGAAATGGTTAAAAGTGCATGAAAATGGCCAATCTACTCACTCTGAGTTCCCCAAAAGGGTTTCTTCACCCCGGGAAGTTAATTAAATACCATTTGGAGGCATTTAATGTTCAAGCAAAAACAGGTGATTTTCGACAAAAGAGATAACACCCCCCCATTACGTCATGCTTCAAAAATGTGGAAAATGGTCCGTTTTCAAATGTTTTATTTTTGAACGTCAGTTCACATTTGTAGGTGGATCATCAGTGTTAGAGCTAAAATTAGCATGTTTAAAGTGATTTTCATGCTTCCAGGGGCCCTAAACACAAGATTTATGGAATGGTTAAAAGTGCATGAAAATGGCCAATTTACTCACTCTGAGTTCTCAAAAAGGGTTTCTTCACCCCGGGAAGTTAATTAAATACCATTTGGAAGCATTTAATGTTCAAGCAAAAACGGCTGATTTTCGACAAAAGAGATAACACCCCCCCATTACGTCATGCTTCAGAAATGTGGAAAATGGTCCGTTTTCAAATGTTTTATTTTTGAACGTCAGTTCACATTTGTAGGTGGATCATCGTGTTAGAGCTAAAATTAGCATGTTTAAAGTGATTTTCATGCTTCCAGCGGCCCTAAACACAAGATTTATGGAATGGTTAAAAGTGCATGAAAATGGCCAATTTACTCACTCTGAGTTCTCAAAAAGGGTTTCTTCACCCCGGGAAGTTAATTAAATACCATTTGGAGGCATTTAATTTTCAAGCAAAAACGGATGATTTTGGACAAAAAAGATAACACCCCCCCATTACGCCATGCTTCAGAAATGTGGAAAACGGTCCGTTTTCAAATGTTTTATTTTTGAACGTCAGTTCACATTTGTAGGTGGATCATCAGTGTTAGAGCTAAAATTGGCATGTTTAAAGTGATTTTCATGCTTCCAGGGGCCCTAAACACAAGATTTATGGAATGGTTAAAAGTGCATGAAAATGGCCAATTTACTCACTCTGAGTTCTCAAAAAGGGTTCCTTCACCCCGGAAAGTTAATTAAATACCATTTGGAGGCATTTAATGTTCAAGCAAAAACAGCAGATTTTCGACAAAAGAGATAACACCCCCCCATTACGTCATGCTTCAGAAATGTGGAAAATGGTCCGTTTTCAAATGTTTTATTTTTGAACGTCAGTTCACATTTGTAGGTGGATCATCAGTGTTAGAGCTAAAATTAGCATGTTTAAAGTGATTTTCATGCTTCCAGGGGCCCTAAACACAAAATTAAGGAATGGTTAAAAGTGCATGAAAATGGCCAATTTACTCTGAGTTCTCAAAAAGGGTTTCTTCACCCCGGGAAGTTAATTAAATACCATTTGGAGGCATTTAATGTTCAAGCAAAAATGGCTGATTTTCGACAAAAGAGATAACACCCCCCCATTACGTCATGCTTCAGAAATGTGGAAAATGGTCCATTTTCAAATGTTTTATTTTTGAACGTCAGTTCACATTTGTAGGTGGATCATCAGTGTTAGAGCTGAAATTAGCATGTTTAAAGTGATTTTCATGCTTCCAGGGGCTCGGGAAGTTAATTAAATACCATTTGGAGGCATTTAATGTTCAAGCAAAAACGGCTGATTTTCGACAAAAGAGATAACACCCCCCCATTACGTCATGCTTCAGAAATGTGGAAAATGGTCCGTTTTCAAATGTTTTATTTTTGAACGTCAGTTCACATTTGTAGGTGGATCATCAGTGTTAGAGCTAAAATTAGCATGTTTAAAGTGATTTTCATGCTTCCAGGGGCCCTAAACACAAGATTTATGGAATTGTTAAAAGTGCATGAAAATTGCCAATTTACTCACTCTGAGTTCTCAAAAAGGGTTTCTTCACCCCGGGAAGTTAATTAAATACCATTTGGAGGCATTTAATGTTCAAGCAAAAACGGCTGATTTTCGACAAAAGAGATAACACCCCCCCATTACGTCATGCTTCAGAAATGTGCAAAATGGTCCATTTTCAAATGTTTTATTTTTGAATGTCAGTTCACATTTGTAGGTGGATCATCAGTGTTAGAGCTAAAATTAGCATGTTTAAATTGATTGTCATGCTTCCAGGGGCTCTGGAAGTTAATTAAATACCATTTGGAGGCATTTAATGTTCAAGCAAAAACGGATGATTTTCGACAAAAGAGATAACACCCCCCCATTACGTCATGCTTCAGAAATGTGGAAAATGGTCCGTTTTCAAATGTTTTATTTTTGAACGTCAGTTCACATTTGTAGGTGGATCATCAGTGTTAGAGCTAAAATTAGCATGTTTAAAGTGATTTTCATGCTTCCAGGGGCCCTAAACACAAGATTTATGGAATGGTTAAAAGTGCATGAAAATGGCCAATTTACTCACTCTGAGTTCTCAAAAGGGGTTTCTTCACCCCGGGAAGTTAATTAAATACCATTTGGAGGCATTTAATGTTCAAGCAAAAACGACTGATTTTCGACAAAAGAGATAACACACCCCCATTACGTCATGCTTCAGAAATGTGGAAAATGGTCCGTTTTCAAATGTTTTATTTTTGAACGTCAGTTCACATTTGTAGGTGGATCATCAGTGTTAGAGCTAAAATTAGCATGTTTAAAGTGATTTTCATTCTTCCAGGGGCTCGGGAAGTTAATTAAATACCATTTGGAGGCATTTAATGTTCAACAAAAACGGCTGATTTTCGACAAAAGAGATAACACCCCCCCATTACGTCATGCTTCAGAAATTATGAAAATGGTCCGTTTTCAAATGTTTTATTTTTGAACGTCAGTTCACATTTGTAGGTGGATCATCAGTGTTAGAGCTAAAATGAGCATGTTTAAAGTGATTTTCATGCTTCCAGGGGCCCTAAACACAAGATTTATGGAATGGTTAAAAGTGCATGAAAATGGCCAATTTACTCACTCTGAGTTCTCAAAAAGGGTTTCTTCACCCCGGGAAGTTAATTAAATACCATTTGGAGGCATTTAATGTTCAAGCAAAAATGGCTGATTTTCGACAAAAGAGATAACACCCCCCCATTACGTCATGCTTCAGAAATGTGGAAAATGGTCCGTTTTCAAATGTTTTATTTTTGAACGTCAGTTCACATTTGTAGGTGGATCATCAGTGTTAGAGCTAAAATTAGCATGTTTAAAGTGATTTTCATGCTTCCAGGGGCCCTAAACACAAGATTTATGGAATGGTAAAAGTGCATGAAAATGGCCAATTTACTCACTCTGAGTTCTCAAAAAGGGTTTCTTCACCCTGGGAAGTTATTTAAATACCATTTGGAGGCATTTAATGATCAAGCAAAAACGGCTGATTTTCGACAAAAGAGATAACACCCCCCCATTACGTCATGCTTCAGAAATGTGGAAAATGGTCCGTTTTCAAATGTTTTATTTTTGAACGTCAGTTCACATTTGTAGGTGGATCATCAGTGTTAGAGCTACAATTAGCATGTTTAAAGTGATTTTCATGCTTCCAGGGGCCCTAAACACAAGATTTATGGAATGGTTAAAAGTGCATGAAAATGGCCAATTTACTCACTCTGAGTTCTCAAAAAGGGTTTCTTCACCCCGGGAAGTTAATTAAATACCATTTGGAGGCATTTAATGTTCAAGCAAAAATGGCTGATTTTCGACAAAAGAGATAACACCCCCCCATTACGTCATGCTTCAGAAATGTGGAAAATGGTCCGTTTTCAAATGTTTTATTGTTGAACGTCAGTTCACATTTGTAGGTGGATCATCAGTGTTAGAGCTAAAATTAGCATGTTTAAAGTGATTTTCATGCTTCCAGGGGCCCTAAACACAAGATTTATGGAATGGTTAAAAGTGCATGAAAATGGCCAATTTACTCACTCTGAGTTCTCAAAAAGGGTTTCTTCACCCCGGGAAGTTAATTAAATACCATTTGGAGGCATTTAATGTTCAAGCAAAAACGGCTGATTTTCGACAAAAGAGATAACACCCCCCATTACGTCATGCTTCAGAAATGTGGAAAATGGTCCGTTTTCAAATGTTTTATTTTTGAACGTCAGTTCACATTTGTAGGTGGATCATCAGTGTTAGAGCTAAAATTAGCATGTTTAAAGTGATTTTCATGCTTCCAGGGGCCCTAAACACAAGATTTATGGAATTGTTAAAAGTGCATGAAAATGGCCAATTTACTCACTCTGAGTTCTCAAAAAGGGTTTCTTCACCCCGGGAAGTTAATTAAATACCATTTGGAGGCATTTAATGTTCAAGCAAAAACGACTGATTTTCGACAAAAGAGATAACACACCCCCATTACGTCATGCTTCACAAATGTGGAAAATGGTCCGTTTTCAAATGTTTTATTTTTGAACGTCAGTTCACATTTGTAGGTGGATCATCAGTGTTAGAGCTAAAATTAGCATGTTTAAAGTGATTTTCATTCTTCCAGGGGCTCGGGAAGTTAATTAAATACCATTTGGAGGCATTTAATGTTCAACAAAAACGGCTGATTTTCGACAAAAGAGATAACACCCCCCCATTACGTCATGCTTCAGAAATTATGAAAATGGTCCGTTTTCAAATGTTTTATTTTTGAACGTCAGTTCACATTTGTAGGTGGATCATCAGTGTTAGAGCTAAAATGAGCATGTTTAAAGTGATTTTCATGCTTCCAGGGGCCCTAAACACAAGATTTATGGAATGGTTAAAAGTGCATGAAAATGGCCAATTTACTCACTCTGAGTTCTCAAAAAGGGTTTCTTCACCCCGGGAAGTTAATTAAATACCATTTGGAGGCATTTAATGTTCAAGCAAAAATGGCTGATTTTCGACAAAAGAGATAACACCCCCCCATTACGTCATGCTTCAGAAATGTGGAAAATGGTCCGTTTTCAAATGTTTTATTTTTGAACGTCAGTTCACATTTGTAGGTGGATCATCAGTGTTAGAGCTAAAATTAGCATGTTTAAAGTGATTTTCATGCTTCCAGGGGCCCTAAACACAAGATTTATGGAATGGTAAAAGTGCATGAAAATGGCCAATTTACTCACTCTGAGTTCTCAAAAAGGGTTTCTTCACCCTGGGAAGTTATTTAAATACCATTTGGAGGCATTTAATGATCAAGCAAAAACGGCTGATTTTCGACAAAAGAGATAACACCCCCCCATTACGTCATGCTTCAGAAATGTGGAAAATTGTCCGTTTTCAAATGTTTTATTTTTGAACGTCAGTTCACATTTGTAGGTGGATCATCAGTGTTAGAGCTACAATTAGCATGTTTAAAGTGATTTTCATGCTTCCAGGGGCCCTAAACACAAGATTTATGGAATGGTTAAAAGTGCATGAAAATGGCCAATTTACTCACTCTGAGTTCTCAAAAAGGGTTTCTTCACCCCGGGAAGTTAATTAAATACCATTTGGAGGCATTTAATGTTCAAGCAAAAACGGCTGATTTTCGACAAAAGAGATAACACCCCCCATTATGTCATGCTTCAGAAATGTGGAAAATGGTCCGTTTTCAAATGTTTTATTTTTGAACGTCAGTTCACATTTGTAGGTGGATCATCAGTGTTAGAGCTAAAATTAGCATGTTTAAAGTGATTTTCATGCTTCCAGGGGCCCTAAACACAAGATTTATGGAATTGTTAAAAGTGCATGAAAATGGCCAATTTACTCACTCTGAGTTCTCAAAAAGGGTTTCTTCACCCCGGGAAGTTAATTAAATACCATTTGGAGGCATTTAATGTTCAAGCAAAAACGACTGATTTTCGACAAAAGAGATAACACACCCCCATTACGTCATGCTTCAGAAATGTGGAAAATGGTCCGTTTTCAAATGTTTTATTTTTGAACGTCAGTTCACATTTGTAGGTGGATCATCAGTGTTAGAGCTAAAATTAGCATGTTTAAAGTGATTTTCATTCTTCCAGGGGCTCGGGAAGTTAATTAAATACCATTTGGAGGCATTTAATGTTCAACAAAAACGGCTGATTTTCGACAAAAGAGATAACACCCCCCCATTACGTCATGCTTCAGAAATTATGAAAATGGTCCGTTTTCAAATGTTTTATTTTTGAACGTCAGTTCACATTTGTAGGTGGATCATCAGTGTTAGAGCTAAAATGAGCATGTTTAAAGTGATTTTCATGCTTCCAGGGGCCCTAAACACAAGATTTATGGAATGGTTAAAAGTGCATGAAAATGGCCAATTTACTCACTCTGAGTTCTCAAAAAGGGTTTCTTCACCCCGGGAAGTTAATTAAATACCATTTGGAGGCATTTAATGTTCAAGCAAAAATGGCTGATTTTCGACAAAAGAGATAACACCCCCCCATTACGTCATGCTTCAGAAATGTGGAAAATGGTCCGTTTTCAAATGTTTTATTTTTGAACGTCAGTTCACATTTGTAGGTGGATCATCAGTGTTAGAGCTAAAATTAGCATGTTTAAAGTGATTTTCATGCTTCCAGGGGCCCTAAACACAAGATTTATGGAATGGTAAAAGTGCATGAAAATGGCCAATTTACTCACTCTGAGTTCTCAAAAAGGGTTTCTTCACCCTGGGAAGTTATTTAAATACCATTTGGAGGCATTTAATGATCAAGCAAAAACGGCTGATTTTCGACAAAAGAGATAACACCCCCCCATTACGTCATGCTTCAGAAATGTGGAAAATTGTCCGTTTTCAAATGTTTTATTTTTGAACGTCAGTTCACATTTGTAGGTGGATCATCAGTGTTAGAGCTACAATTAGCATGTTTAAAGTGATTTTCATGCTTCCAGGGGCCCTAAACACAAGATTTATGGAATGGTTAAAAGTGCATGAAAATGGCCAATTTACTCACTCTGAGTTCTCAAAAAGGGTTTCTTCACCCCGGGAAGTTAATTAAATACCATTTGGAGGCATTTAATGTTCAAGCAAAAATGGCTGATTTTCGACAAAAGAGATAACACCCCCCCATTACGTCATGCTTCAGAAATGTGGAAAATGGTCCGTTTTCAAATGTTTTATTGTTGAACGTCAGTTCACATTTGTAGGTGGATCATCAGTGTTAGAGCTAAAATTAGCATGTTTAAAGTGATTTTCATGCTTCCAGGGGCCCTAAACACAAGATTTATGGAATGGTTAAAAGTGCATGAAAATGGCCAATTTACTCACTCTGAGTTCTCAAAAAGGGTTTCTTCACCCCGGGAAGTTAATTAAATACCATTTGGAGGCATTTAATGTTCAAGCAAAAACGGATGATTTTGGACAAAAAAGATAACACCCCCCCATTACGTCATGCTTCAGAAATGTGGAAAACGGTCCGTTTTCAAATGTTTTATTTTTGAACGTCAGTTCACATTTGTAGGTGGATCATCAGTGTTAGAGCTAAAATTAGCATGTTTAAAGTGATTTTCATGCTTCCAGGGGCTCGGGAAGTTAATTAAATACCATTTGGAGGCATTTAATGTTCAAGCAAAAACAGCTGATTTTCGACAAAAGAGATAACACCCCCCCATTACGTCATGCTTCAGAAATGTGGAAAATGGTCCGTTTTCAAATGTTTTATTTTTGAACGTCAGTTCACATTTGTAGGTGGATCATCAGTGGTAGAGCTAAAATTAGCATGTTTAAAGTGATTTTCATGCTTCCAGGGGCCCTAAACACAAGATTTATGGAATGGTTAAAAGTGCATGAAAATGGCCAATTTACTCACTCTGAGTTCTCAAAAAGGGTTTCTTCACCCCGGGAAGTTAATTAAATACCATTTGGAGGCATTTAATGTTCAAGCAAAAACGGCTGATTTTCGACAAAAGAGATAACACCCCCCCATTACGTCATGCTTCAGAAATGTGGAAAATGGTCCGTTTTCAAATGTTTTATTTTTGAACGTCAGTTCACATTTGTAGGTGGATCATCAGTGTTAGAGCTAAAATTAGCATGTTTAAAGTGATTTTCATGCTACCAGGGGCCCTAAACACAAGATTTATGGAATGGTTAAAAGTGCATGAAAATGGCCAATTTACTCACTCTGAGTTCTCAAAAAGGGTTTCTTCACCCCGGGAAGTTAATTAAATACCATTTGGAGGCATTTAATGTTCAAGCAAAAACGGCTGATTTTCGACAAAAGAGATAACACCCCCCCATTACGTCATGCTTCAGAAATGTGGAAAATGGTCCATTTTCAAATGTTTTATTTTTGAACGTCAGTTCACATTTGTAGGTGGATCATCAGTGTTAGAGCTAAAATTAGCATGTTTAAATTGATTGCCATGCTTCCAGGGGCTCGGGAAGTTAATTAAATACCATTTGGAGGCATTTAATGTTCAAGCAAAAACGGCTGATTTTCGACAAAAGAGATAACACCCCCCCATTACGTCATGCTTCAGAAATGTGGAAAATGGTCCGTTTTCAAATGTTTTATTTTTGAACGTCAGTTCACATTTGTAGGTGGATCATCAGTGTTAGAGCTAAAATTAGCATGTTTAAAGTGATTTTCATGCTTCCAGGGGCCCTAAACACAAGATTTATGGAATGGTTAAAAGTGCATGAAAATGGCCAATTTACTCACTCTGAGTTCTCAAAAAGGGTTTCTTCACCCCGGGAAGTTAATTAAATACCATTTGGAGGCATTTAATGTTCAAGCAAAAACGACTGATTTTCGACAAAAGAGATAACACCCCCCCCCATTACGTCATGCTTCAGAAATGTGGAAAACGGTCCGTTTTCAAATGTTTTATTTTTGAACGTCAGTTCACATTTGTAGGTGGATCATCAGTGTTAGAGCTAAAATTAGCATGTTTAAAGTGATTTTCATGCTTCCAGGGGCCCTAAACACAAGACTTATGGAATGGTTAAAAGTACATGAAAATGGCCAATTTACTCACTCTGAGTTCTCAAAAAGGGTTCCTTCACCCCGGAAAGTTAATTAAATACCATTTGGAGGCATTTAATGTTCAAGCAAAAACGGCAGATTTTCGACAAAAGAGATAACACCCCCCCATTACGTCATGCTTCAGAAATGTGGAAAATGGTCCGTTTTCAAATGTTTTATTTTTGAACGTCAGTTCACATTTGTAGGTGGATCATCAGTGTAAGAGCTAAAATTAGCATGTTTAAAGTGATTTTCATGCTTCCAGGGGCCCTAAACACAAGATTTATGGAATGGTTAAAAGTGCATGAAAATGGCCAATTTACTCACTCTGAGTTCTCAAAAAGGGTTTCTTCACCCCGGGAAGTTAATTAAATACCATTTGGAGGCATTTAAGGTTCAAGCAAAAACGGCTGATTTTTGACAAAAGAGATAACACCCCACCCATTACGTCATGCTTCAGAAATGTGGAAAATGGTCTGTTTTCAAATGTTTTATTTTTGAACGTCAGTTCACATTTGTAGGCGGATCATCAGTGTTAGAGCTAAAATTAGCATGTTTAAAGTGATTTTCATGCTTCCAGGGGCCCTAAACACAAGATTTATGGAATGGTTAAAAGTGCATGAAAATGGCCAATTTACTCACTCTGAGTTCTCAAAAAGGGTTTCTTCACCCCGGGAAGTTAATTAAATACCATTTGGAGGCATTTAATGTTCAAGCAAAAACGGCTGATTTTCGACAAAAGAGATAACACCCCCCCATTACGTCATGCTTCAGAAATGTGGAAAATGGTCCATTTTCAAATGTTTTATTTTTGAACGTCAGTTCACATTTGTAGGTGGATCATCAGTGTTAGAGCTAAAATTAGCATGTTTAAAGTGATTTTCATGCTTCCAGGGGCTCGGGAAGTTAATTAAATACAATTTGGAGGCATTTAAGGTTCAAGCAAAAACGGCTGATTTTCGACAAAAGAGATAACACCCCCCATTACGTCATGCTTCAGAAATGTGGAAAATGGTCCGTTTTCAAATGTTTTATTTTTGAACGTCAGTTCACATTTGTAGGTGGATCATCAGTGTTAGAGCTAAAATTAGCATGTTTAAAGTGATTTTCATGCTTCCAGGGGCCCTAAACACAAGATTTATGGAATGGTTAAAAGTGCATGAAAATGGCCAATTTACTCACTCTGAGTTCTCAAAAAGGGTTTCTTCACCCCGGGAAGTTAATTAAATACCATTTGGAGGCATTTAATGTTCAAGCAAAAACGGCTGATTTTCGACAAAAGAGATAACACCCCCCCATCACGTCATGCTTCAGAAATGTGGAAAATGGTCCGTTTTCAAATGTTTTATTTTTGAACGTCAGTTCACATTTGTAGGTGGATCATCAGTGTTAGAGCTACAATTAGCATGTTTAAAGTGATTTTCATGCTTCCAGGGGCCCTAAACACAAGATTTATAGAATGGTTAAAAGTGCATGAAAATGGCCAATTTACTCACTCTGAGTTCTCAAAAAGGGTTTCTTCACCCCGGGAAAATAATTAAATACCATTTGGAGGCATTTAATGTTCAAGCAAAAACGGCTGATTTTCGACAAAAGAGATAACACCCCTCCATTACGTCATGCTTCAGAAATGTGGAAAATGGTCCGTTTTCAAATGTTTTATTTTTGAACGTCAGTTCACATTTGTAGGTGGATCATCAGTGTTAGAGCTAAAATTAGCATGTTTAAAGTGATTTTCATGCTACCAGGGGCCCTAAACACAAGATTTATGGAATGGTTAAAAGTGCATGAAAATGGCCAATTTACTCACTCTGAGTTCTCAAAAAAGGTTTCTTCACCCCGGGAAGTTAATTAAATACCATTTGGAGGCATTTAATGTTCAAGCAAAAACAGCTGATTTTCGACAAAAGAGATAACACCCCCCATTACGTCATGCTTCAGAAATGTGGAAAATGGTCCGTTTTCAAATGTTTTATTTTTGAACGTCAGTTCACATTTGTAGGTGGATCATCAGTGTTAGAGCTAAAATTAGCATGTTTAAAGTGATTTTCATGCTTCCAGGGGCTCGGGAAGTTAATTAAATACCATTTGGAGGCATTTAATGTTCAAGCAAAAACGGCTGATTTTCGACAAAAGAGATAACACCCCCCCATTACGTCATGCTTCAGAAATGTGGAAAATGGTCCGTTTTCAAATGTTTTATTTTTGAACGTCAGTTCACATTTGTAGGTGGATCATCAGTGTTAGAGCTAAAATGAGCATGTTTAAAGTGATTTTCATGCTTCCAGGGGCCCTAAACACAAGATTTATGAAATGGTTAAAAGTGCATGAAAATGGCCAATCTACTCACTCTGAGTTCCCCAAAAGGGTTTCTTCACCCCGGGAAGTTAATTAAATACCATTTGGAGGCATTTAATGTTCAAGCAAAAACAGGTGATTTTCGACAAAAGAGATAACACCCCCCCATTACGTCATGCTTCAAAAATGTGGAAAATGGTCCGTTTTCAAATGTTTTATTTTTGAACGTCAGTTCACATTTGTAGGTGGATCATCAGTGTTAGAGCTAAAATTAGCATGTTTAAAGTGATTTTCATGCTTCCAGGGGCCCTAAACACAAGATTTATGGAATGGTTAAAAGTGCATGAAAATGGCCAATTTACTCACTCTGAGTTCTCAAAAAGGGTTTCTTCACCCCAGGAAGTTAATTAAATACCATTTGGAAGCATTTAATGTTCAAGCAAAAACGGCTGATTTTCGACAAAAGAGATAACACCCCCCCATTACGTCATGCTTCAGAAATGTGGAAAATGGTCCGTTTTCAAATGTTTTATTTTTGAACGTCAGTTCACATTTGTAGGTGGATCATCGTGTTAGAGCTAAAATTAGCATGTTTAAAGTGATTTTCATGCTTCCAGCGACCCTAAACACAAGATTTATGGAATGGTTAAAAGTGCATGAAAATGGCCAATTTACTCACTCTGAGTTCTCAAAAAGGGTTTCTTCACCCCGGGAAGTTAATTAAATACCATTTGGAGGCATTTAATTTTCAAGCAAAAACGGATGATTTTGGACAAAAAAGATAACACCCCCCCATTACGCCATGCTTCAGAAATGTGGAAAACGGTCCGTTTTCAAATGTTTTATTTTTGAACGTCAGTTCACATTTGTAGGTGGATCATCAGTGTTAGAGCTAAAATTAGCATGTTTAAAGTGATTTTCATGCTTCCAGGGGCCCTAAACACAAGATTTATGGAATGGTTAAAAGTGCATGAAAATGGCCAATTTACTCACTCTGAGTTCTCAAAAAGGGTTCCTTCACCCCGGAAAGTTAATTAAATACCATTTGGAGGCATTTAATGTTCAAGCAAAAACAGCAGATTTTCGACAAAAGAGATAACACCCCCCCATTACGTCATGCTTCAGAAATGTGGAAAATGGTCCGTTTTCAAATGTTTTATTTTTGAACGTCAGTTCACATTTGTAGGTGGATCATCAGTGTTAGAGCTAAAATTAGCATGTTTAAAGTGATTTTCATGCTTCCAGGGGCCCTAAACACAAGATTTATGGAATGGTTAAAAGTGCATGAAAATGGCCAATTTACTCTGAGTTCTCAAAAAGGGTTTCTTCACCCCGGGAAGTTAATTAAATACCATTTGGAGGCATTTAATGTTCAAGCAAAAACGGCTGATTTTCGACAAAAGAGATAACACCCCCCCATTACGGCATGCTTCAGAAATGTGGAAAATGGTCCATTTTCAAATGTTTTATTTTTGAACATCAGTTCACATTTGTAGGTGGATCATCAGTGTTAGAGCTGAAATTAGCATGTTTAAAGTGATTTTCATGCTTCCAGGGGCTCGGGAAGTTAATTAAATACCATTTGGAGGCATTTAATGTTCAAGCAAAAACGGCTGATTTTCGACAAAAGAGATAACACCCCCCCCATTACGTCATGCTTCAGAAATGTGGAAAATGGTCCGTTTTCAAATGTTTTATTTTTGAACGTCAGTTCACATTTGTAGGTGGATCATCAGTGTTAGAGCTAAAATTAGCATGTTTAAAGTGATTTTCATGCTTCCAGGGGCCCTAAACACAAGATTTATGGAATTGTTAAAAGTGCATGAAAATGGCCAATTTACTCACTCTGAGTTCTCAAAAAGGGTTTCTTCACCCCGGGAAGTTAATTAAATACCATTTGGAGGCATTTAATGTTCAAGCAAAAACGGCTGATTTTCGACAAAAGAGATAACACCCCCCCATTACGTCATGCTTCAGAAATGTGGAAAATGGTCCATTTTCAAATGTTTTATTTTTGAATGTCAGTTCACATTTGTAGGTGGATCATCAGTGTTAGAGCTAAAATTAGCATGTTTAAATTGATTGTCATGCTTCCAGGGGCTCGGGAAGTTAATTAAATACCATTTGGAGGCATTTAATGTTCAAGCAAAAACGGATGATTTTCGACAAAAGAGATAACACCCCCCCATTACGTCATGCTTCAGAAATGTGGAAAATGGTCCGTTTTCAAATGTTTTATTTTTGAACGTCAGTTCACATTTGTAGGTGGATCATCAGTGTTAGAGCTAAAATTAGCATGTTTAAAGTGATTTTCATGCTTCCAGGGGCCCTAAACACAAGATTTATGGAATGGTTAAAAGTGCATGAAAATGGCCAATTTACTCACTCTGAGTTCTCAAAAGGGGTTTCTTCACCCCGGGAAGTTAATTAAATACCATTTGGAGGCATTTAATGTTCAAGCAAAAACGACTGATTTTCGACAAAAGAGATAACACACCCCCATTACGTCATGCTTCAGAAATGTGGAAAATGGTCCGTTTTCAAATGTTTTATTTTTGAACGTCAGTTCACATTTGTAGGTGGATCATCAGTGTTAGAGCTAAAATTAGCATGTTTAAAGTGATTTTCATTCTTCCAGGGGCTCGGGAAGTTAATTAAATACCATTTGGAGGCATTTAATGTTCAACAAAAACGGCTGATTTTCGACAAAAGAGATAACACCCCCCCATTACGTCATGCTTCAGAAATTATGAAAATGGTCCGTTTTCAAATGTTTTATTTTTGAACGTCAGTTCACATTTGTAGGTGGATCATCAGTGTTAGAGCTAAAATGAGCATGTTTAAAGTGATTTTCATGCTTCCAGGGGCCCTAAACACAAGATTTATGGAATGGTTAAAAGTGCATGAAAATGGCCAATTTACTCACTCTGAGTTCTCAAAAAGGGTTTCTTCACCCCGGGAAGTTAATTAAATACCATTTGGAGGCATTTAATGTTCAAGCAAAAATGGCTGATTTTCGACAAAAGAGATAACACCCCCCCATTACGTCATGCTTCAGAAATGTGGAAAATGGTCCGTTTTCAAATGTTTCATTTTTGAACGTCAGTTCACATTTGTAGGTGGATCATCAGTGTTAGAGCTAAAATTAGCATGTTTAAAGTGATTTTCATGCTTCCAGGGGCCCTAAACACAAGATTTATGGAATGGTAAAAGTGCATGAAAATGGCCAATTTACTCACTCTGAGTTCTCAAAAAGGGTTTCTTCACCCTGGGAAGTTATTTAAATACCATTTGGAGGCATTTAATGATCAAGCAAAAACGGCTGATTTTCGACAAAAGAGATAACACCCCCCCATTACGTCATGCTTCAGAAATGTGGAAAATGGTCCGTTTTCAAATGTTTTATTTTTGAACGTCAGTTCACATTTGTAGGTGGATCATCAGTGTTAGAGCTACAATTAGCATGTTTAAAGTGATTTTCATGCTTCCAGGGGCCCTAAACACAAGATTTATGGAATGGTTAAAAGTGCATGAAAATGGCCAATTTACTCACTCTGAGTTCTCAAAAAGGGTTTCTTCACCCCGGGAAGTTAATTAAATACCATTTGGAGGCATTTAATGTTCAAGCAAAAATGGCTGATTTTCGACAAAAGAGATAACACCCCCCCATTACGTCATGCTTCAGAAATGTGGAAAATGGTCCGTTTTCAAATGTTTTATTGTTGAACGTCAGTTCACATTTGTAGGTGGATCATCAGTGTTAGAGCTAAAATTAGCATGTTTAAAGTGATTTTCATGCTTCCAGGGGCCCTAAACACAAGATTTATGGAATGGTTAAAAGTGCATGAAAATGGCCAATTTACTCACTCTGAGTTCTCAAAAAGGGTTTCTTCACCCCGGGAAGTTAATTAAATACCATTTGGAGGCATTTAATGTTCAAGCAAAAACGGCTGATTTTCGACAAAAGAGATAACACCCCCCATTACGTCATGCTTCAGAAATGTGGAAAATGGTCCGTTTTCAAATGTTTTATTTTTGAACGTCAGTTCACATTTGTAGGTGGATCATCAGTGTTAGAGCTAAAATTAGCATGTTTAAAGTGATTTTCATGCTTCCAGGGGCCCTAAACACAAGATTTATGGAATTGTTAAAAGTGCATGAAAATGGCCAATTTACTCACTCTGAGTTCTCAAAAAGGGTTTCTTCACCCCGGGAAGTTAATTAAATACCATTTGGAGGCATTTAATGTTCAAGCCAAAACGACTGATTTTCGACAAAAGAGATAACACACCCCCATTACGTCATGCTTCAGAAATGTGGAAAATGGTCCGTTTTCAAATGTTTTATTTTTGAACGTCAGTTCACATTTGTAGGTGGATCATCAGTGTTAGAGCTAAAATTAGCATGTTTAAAGTGATTTTCATTCTTCCAGGGGCTCGGGAAGTTAATTAAATACCATTTGGAGGCATTTAATGTTCAACAAAAACGGCTGATTTTCGACAAAAGAGATAACACCCCCCCATTACGTCATGCTTCAGAAATTATGAAAATGGTCCGTTTTCAAATGTTTTATTTTTGAACGTCAGTTCACATTTGTAGGTGGATCATCAGTGTTAGAGCTAAAACGAGCATGTTTAAAGTGATTTTCATGCTTCCAGGGGCCCTAAACACAAGATTTATGGAATGGTTAAAAGTGCATGAAAATGGCCAATTTACTCACTCTGAGTTCTCAAAAAGGGTTTCTTCACCCCGGGAAGTTAATTAAATACCATTTGGAGGCATTTAATGTTCATGCAAAAATGGCTGATTTTCGACAAAAGAGATAACACCCCCCCATTACGTCATGCTTCAGAAATGTGGAAAATGGTCCGTTTTCAAATGTTTTATTTTTGAACGTCAGTTCACATTTGTAGGTGGATCATCAGTGTTAGAGCTAAAATTAGCATGTTTAAAGTGATTTTCATGCTTCCAGGGGCCCTAAACACAAGATTTATGGAATGGTTAAAAGTGCATGAAAATGGCCAATTTACTCACTCTGAGTTCTCAAAAAGGGTTTCTTCACCCCGGGAAGTTAATTAAATACCATTTGGAGGCATTTAATGTTCAAGCAAAAATGGCTGATTTTCGACAAAAGAGATAACACCCCCCCATTACGTCATGCTTCAGAAATGTGGAAAATGGTCCGTTTTCAAATGTTTTATTGTTGAACGTCAGTTCACATTTGTAGGTGGATCATCAGTGTTAGAGCTAAAATTAGCATGTTTAAAGTGATTTTCATGCTTCCAGGGGCCCTAAACACAAGATTTATGGAATGGTTAAAAGTGCATGAAAATGGCCAATTTACTCACTCTGAGTTCTCAAAAAGGGTTTCTTCACCCCGGGAAGTTAATTAAATACCATTTGGAGGCATTTAATGTTCAAGCAAAAACGGCTGATTTTCGACAAAAGAGATAACACCCCCCATTACGTCATGCTTCAGAAATGTGGAAAATGGTCCGTTTTCAAATGTTTTATTTTTGAACGTCAGTTCACATTTGTAGGTGGATCATCAGTGTTAGAGCTAAAATTAGCATGTTTAAAGTGATTTTCATGCTTCCAGGGGCCCTAAACACAAGATTTATGGAATTGTTAAAAGTGCATGAAAATGGCCAATTTACTCACTCTGAGTTCTCAAAAAGGGTTTCTTCACCCCGGGAAGTTAATTAAATACCATTTGGAGGCATTTAATGTTCAAGCCAAAACGACTGATTTTCGACAAAAGAGATAACACACCCCCATTACGTCATGCTTCAGAAATGTGGAAAATGGTCCGTTTTCAAATGTTTTATTTTTGAACGTCAGTTCACATTTGTAGGTGGATCATCAGTGTTAGAGCTAAAATTAGCATGTTTAAAGTGATTTTCATTCTTCCAGGGGCTCGGGAAGTTAATTAAATACCATTTGGAGGCATTTAATGTTCAACAAAAACGGCTGATTTTCGACAAAAGAGATAACACCCCCCCATTACGTCATGCTTCAGAAATTATGAAAATGGTCCGTTTTCAAATGTTTTATTTTTGAACGTCAGTTCACATTTGTAGGTGGATCATCAGTGTTAGAGCTAAAATGAGCATGTTTAAAGTGATTTTCATGCTTCCAGGGGCCCTAAACACAAGATTTATGGAATGGTTAAAAGTGCATGAAAATGGCCAATTTACTCACTCTGAGTTCTCAAAAAGGGTTTCTTCACCCCGGGAAGTTAATTAAATACCATTTGGAGGCATTTAATGTTCATGCAAAAATGGCTGATTTTCGACAAAAGAGATAACACCCCCCCATTACGTCATGCTTCAGAAATGTGGAAAATGGTCCGTTTTCAAATGTTTTATTTTTGAACGTCAGTTCACATTTGTAGGTGGATCATCAGTGTTAGAGCTAAAATTAGCATGTTTAAAGTGATTTTCATGCTTCCAGGGGCCCTAAACACACGATTTATGGAATGGTAAAAGTGCATGAAAATGGCCAATTTACTCACTCTGAGTTCTCAAAAAGGGTTTCTTCACCCTGGGAAGTTATTTAAATACCATTTGGAGGCATTTAATGATCAAGCAAAAACGGCTGATTTTCGACAAAAGAGATAACACCCCCCCATTACGTCATGCTTCAGAAATGTGGAAAATTGTCCGTTTTCAAATGTTTTATTTTTGAACGTCAGTTCACATTTGTAGGTGGATCATCAGTGTTAGAGCTACAATTAGCATGTTTAAAGTGATTTTCATGCTTCCAGGGGCCCTAAACACAAGATTTATGGAATGGTTAAAAGTGCATGAAAATGGCCAATTTACTCACTCTGAGTTCTCAAAAAGGGTTTCTTCACCCCGGGAAGTTAATTAAATACCATTTGGAGGCATTTAATGTTCAAGCAAAAACGGATGATTTTGGACAAAAAAGATAACACCCCCCCATTACGTCATGCTTCAGAAATGTGGAAAACGGTCCGTTTTCAAATGTTTTATTTTTGAACGTCAGTTCACATTTGTAGGTGGATCATCAGTGTTAGAGCTAAAATTAGCATGTTTAAAGTGATTTTCATGCTTCCAGGGGCCCTAAACACAAGATTTATGGAATGGTTAAAAGTGCATGAAAATGGCCAATTTACTCACTCTGAGTTCTCAAAAAGGGTTTCTTCACCCCGGGAAGTTAATTAAATAGCATTTGGAGGCATTTAATGTTCAAGCAAAAACGGCTGATTTTCGACAAAAGAGATAACACCCCCCCATTACGTCATGCTTCAGAAATGTGGAAAATGGTCCGTTTTCAAATGTTTTATTTTTGAACGTCAGTTCACATTTGTAGGTGGATCATCAGTGTTAGAGCTAAAATTAGCATGTTTAAAGTGATTTTCATGCTACCAGGGGCCCTAAACACAAGATTTATGGAATGGTTAAAAGTGCATGAAAATGGCCAATTTACTCACTCTGAGTTCTCAAAAAGGGTTTCTTCACCCCGGGAAGTTAATTAAATACCATTTGGAGGCATTTAATGTTCAAGCAAAAACGACTGATTTTCGACAAAAGAGATAACACCCCCCCCATTACGTCATGCTTCAGAAATGTGGAAAACGGTCCGTTTTCAAATGTTTTATTTTTGAACGTCAGTTCACATTTGTAGGTGGATCATCAGTGTTAGAGCTAAAATTAGCATGTTTAAAGTGATTTTCATGCTTCCAGGGGCCCTAAAATGAAGATTTATGGAATGGTTAAAAGTACATGAAAATGGCCAATTTACTCACTCTGAGTTCTCAAAAAGGGTTCCTTCACCCCGGAAAGTTAATTAAATACCATTTGGAGGCATTTAATGTTCAAGCAAAAACGGCAGATTTTCGACAAAAGAGATAACACCCCCCCATTACGTCATGCTTCAGAAATGTGGAAAATGGTCCGTTTTCAAATGTTTTATTTTTGAACGTCAGTTCACATTTGTAGGTGGATCATCAGTGTAAGAGCTAAAATTAGCATGTTTAAAGTGATTTTCATGCTTCCAGGGGCCCTAAACACAAGATTTATGGAATGGTTAAAAGTGCATGAAAATGGCCAATTTACTCACTCTGAGTTCTCAAAAAGGGTTTCTTCACCCCGGGAAGTTAATTAAATACCATTTGGAGGCATTTAATGTTCAAGCAAAAATGGCTGATTTTCGACAAAAGAGATAACACCCCCCCAATACGTCATGCTTCAGAAATGTGGAAAATGGTCCATTTTCAAATGTTTTATTTTTGAACGTCAGTTCACATTTGTAGGTGGATCATCAGTGTTAGAGCTAAAATTAGCATGTTTAAAGTGATTTTCATGCTTCCAGGGGCCCTAAACACAAGATTTATGGAATGGTTAAAAGTGCATGAAAATGGCCAATTTACTCACTCTGAGTTCTCAAAAAGGGTTTCTTCACCCTGGGAAGTTAATTAAATACCATTTGGAGGCATTTAATGTTAAAGCAAAAATGACTGATTTTCGACAAAAGAGATAACACACCCCCATTACGTCATGCTTCAGAAATGTGGAAAATGGTCCGTTTTCAAATGTTTTATTTTTGAACGTCAGTTCACATTTGTAGGTGGATCATCAGTGTTAGAGCTACAATTAGCATGTTTAAAGTGATTTTCATGCTTCCAGGGGCCCTAAACACAAGATTTATGGAATGGTTAAAAGTGCATGAAAATGGCCAATTTACTCACTCTGAGTTCTCAAAAAGGGTTTCTTCACCCCGGGAAGTTAATTAAATACCATTTGGAGGCATTTAATGTTCAAGCAAAAATGGCTGTTTTTCGACAAAAGAGATAACACCCCCCATTACGTCATGCTTCAGAAATGTGGAAAATGGTCCGTTTTCAAATGTTTTATTTTTGAACGTCAGTTCACATTTGTAGGTGGATCATCAGTGTTAGAGCTAAAATTAGCATGTTTAAAGTGATTTTCATGCTTCCAGGGGCCCTAAACACAAGATTTATGGAATGGTTAAAAGTACATGAAAATGGCCAATTTACTCACTCTGAGTTCTCAAAAAGGTTTCCTTCACCCCGGAAATTTAATTAAATACCATTTGGAGGCATTTAATGTTCAAGCAAAAACGGCAGATTTTCGACAAAAGAGATAACACCCCCCCATTACGTCATGCTTCAGAAATGTGGAAAATGGTCCGTTTTCAAATGTTTTATTTTTGAACGTCAGTTCACATTTGTAGGTGGATCATCAGTGTTAGAGCTAAAATTAGCATGTTTAAAGTGATTTTCATGCTTCCAGGGGCCCTAAACACAAGATTTATGGAATGGTTAAAAGTGCATGAAAATGGCCAATTTACTCACTCTGAGTTCTCAAAAAGGGTTTCTTCACCCCGGGAAGTTAATTAAATACCATTTGGAGGCATTTAATGTTCAAGCAAAAACGGCTGATTTTCGACAAAAGAGATAACACCCCCCCCATTACGTCATGCTTCAGAAATGTGGAAAATGGTCCATTTTCAAATGTTTTATTTTTGAACGTCAGTTCACATTTGTAGGTGGATCATCAGTGTTAGAGCTAAAATTAGCATGTTTAAATTGATTGCCATGCTTCCAGGGGCTCGGGAAGTTAATTAAATACCATTTGGAGGCATTTAATGTTCAAGCAAAAACGGCTGATTTTCGACAAAAGAGATAACACCCCCCCATTACGTCATGCTTCAGAAATGTGGAAAATGGTCCGTTTTCAAATGTATTATTTTTGAACGTCAGTTCACATTTGTAGGTGGATCATCAGTGTTAGAGCTAAAATTAGCATGTTTAAAGTGATTTTCATGCTTCCAGGGGCCCTAAACACAAGATTTATGGAATGGTTAAAAGTGCATGAAAATGGCCAATTTACTCACTCTGAGTTCTCAAAAAGGGTTTCTTCACCCCGGGAAGTTAATTAAATACCATTTGGAGGCATTTAATGTTCAAGCAAAAACGACTGATTTTCGACAAAAGAGATAACACCCCCCCATTACGTCATGCTTCAGAAATGTGGAAAACGGTCCGTTTTCAAATGTTTTATTTTTGAACGTCAGTTCACATTTGTAGGTGGATCATCAGTGTTAGAGCTAAAATTAGCATGTTTAAAGTGATTTTCATGCTTCCAGGGGCCCTAAACACAAGATTTATGGAATGGTTAAAAGTACATGAAAATGGCCAATTTACTCACTCTGAGTTCTCAAAAAGGGTTCCTTCCCTCCGGAAAGTTAATTAAATACCATTTGGAGGCATTTAATGTTCAAGCAAAAATGGCTGATTTTCGACAAAAGAGATAACACCCCCCCATTACGTCATGCTTCAGAAATGTGGAAAATGGTCCATTTTCAAATGTTTTATTTTTGAACGTCAGTTCACATTTGTAGGTGGATCATCAGTGTTAGAGCTAAAATTAGCATGTTTAAAGTGATTTTCATGCTTCCAGGGGCCCTAAACACAAGATTTATGGAATGGTTAAAAGTGCATGAAAATGGCCAATTTACTCACTCTGAGTTCTCAAAAAGGGTTTCTTCACCCCGGGAAGTTAATTAAATACCATTTGGAGGCATTTAATGTTAAAGCAAAAACGACTGATTTTCGACAAAAGAGATAACACACCCCCATTACGTCATGCTTCAGAAATGTGGAAAATGGTCCGTTTTCAAATGTTTTATTTTTGAACGTCAGTTCACATTTGTAGGTGGATCATCAGTGTTAGAGCTACAATTAGCATGTTTAAAGTGATTTTCATGCTTCCAGGGGCCCTAAACACAAGATTTATTGAATGGTTAAAAGTGCATGAAAATGGCCAATTTACTCACTCTGAGTTCTCAAAAAGGGTTTCTTCACCCCGGGAAGTTAATTAAATACCATTTGGAGGCATTTAATGTTCAAGAAAAAACAGCTGATTTTCGACAAAAGAGATAACACCCCCCATTACGTCATGCTTCAGAAATGTGGAAAATGGTCCGTTTTCAAATGTTTTATTTTTGAACGTCAGTTCACATTTGTAGGTGGATCATCAGTGTTAGAGCTAAAATTAGCATGTTTAAAGTGATTTTCATGCTTCCAGGGGCCCTAAACACAAGATTTATGGAATGGTTAAAAGTACATGAAAATGGCCAATTTACTCACTCTGAGTTCTCAAAAAGGGTTCCTTCACCCCGGAAAGTTAATTAAATACCATTTGGAGGCATTTAATGTTCAAGCAAAAACGGCAGATTTTCGACAAAAGAGATAACACCCCCCCATTACGTCATGCTTCAGAAATGTGGAAAATGGTCCGTTTTCAAATGTTTTATTTATGAACGTCAGTTCACATTTGTAGGTGGATCATCAGTGTTAGAGCTAAAATTAGCATGTTTAAAGTGATTTTCATGCTTCCAGGGGCCCTAAACACAAGATTGATGGAATGGTTAAAAGTGCATGAAAATGGCCAATTTACTCACTCTGAGTTCTCAAAAAGGGTTTCTTCACCCCGGGAAGTTAATTAAATACCATTTGGAGGCATTTAATGTTCAAGCAAAAACGGCTGATTTTCGACAAAAGAGATAACACCCCCCCCATTACGTCATGCTTCAGAAATGTGGAAAATGGTCCATTTTCAAATGTTTTATTTTTGAACGTCAGTTCACATTTGTAGGTGGATCATCAGTGTTAGAGCTAAAATTAGCATGTTTAAATTGATTGCCATGCTTCCAGGGGCTCGGGAAGTTAATTAAATACCATTTGGAGGCATTTAATGTTCAAGCAAAAACGGCTGATTTTCGACAAAAGAGATAACACCCCCCCATTACGTCATGCTTCAGAAATGTGGAAAATGGTCCGTTTTCAAATGTTTTATTTTTGAACGTCAGTTCACATTTGTAGGTGGATCATCAGTGTTAGAGCTAAAATTAGCATGTTTAAAGTGATTTTCATGCTTCCAGGGGCCCTAAACACAAGATTTATGGAATGGTTAAAAGTGCATGAAAATGGCCAATTTACTCACTCTGAGTTCTCAAAAAGGGTTTCTTCACCCCGGGAAGTTAATTAAATACCATTTGGAGGCATTTAATGTTCAAGCAAAAACGACTGATTTTCGACAAAAGAGATAACACCCCCCCATTACGTCATGCTTCAGAAATGTGGAAAACGGTCCGTTTTCAAATGTTTTATTTTTGAACGTCAGTTCACATTTGTAGGTGGATCATCAGTGTTAGAGCTAAAATTAGCATGTTTAAAGTGATTTTCATGCTTCCAGGGGCCCTAAACACAAGATTTATGGAATGGTTAAAAGTACATGAAAATGGCCAATTTACTCACTCTGAGTTCTCAAAAAGGGTTCCTTCCCTCCGGAAAGTTAATTAAATACCATTTGGAGGCATTTAATGTTCAAGCAAAAACGGCAGATTTTCGACAAAAGAGATAACACCCCCCCATTACGTCATGCTTCAGAAATGTGGAAAATGGTCCGTTTTCAAATGTTTTATTTTTGAACGTCAGTTCACATTTGTAGGTGGATCATCAGTGTTAGAGCTAAAATTAGCATGTTTAAAGTGATTTTCATGCTTCCAGGGGCCCTAAACACAAGATTTATGGAATGGTTAAAAGTGCATGAAAATGGCCAATTTACTCACTCTGAGTTCTCAAAAAGGGTTTCTTCACCCCGGGAAGTTAATTAAATACCATTTGGAGGCATTTAAGGTTCAAGCAAAAACGGCTGATTTTCGACAAAAGAGATAACACCCCACCCATTACGTCATGCTTCAGAAATGTGGAAAATGGTCTGTTTTCAAATGTTTTATTTTTGAACGTCAGTTCACATTTGTAGGCGGATCATCAGTGTTAGAGCTAAAATTAGCATGTTTAAAGTGATTTTCATGCTTCCAGGGGCCCTAAACACAAGATTTATGGAATGGTTAAAAGTGCATGAAAATGGCCAATTTACTCACTCTGAGTTCTCAAAAAGGGTTTCTTCACCCCGGGAAGTTAATTAAATACCATTTGAAGGCATTTAATGTTCAAGCAAAAACGGCTGATTTTCGACAAAAGAGATAACACCCCCCCCATTACGTCATGCTTCAGAAATGTGGAAAATGGTCCATTTTCAAATGTTTTATTTTTGAACGTCAGTTCACATTTGTAGGTGGATCATCAGTGTTAGAGCTAAAATTAGCATGTTTAAAGTGATTTTCATGCTTCCAGGGGCTCGGGAAGTTAATTAAATACCATTTGGAGGCATTTAAGGTTCAAGCAAAAACTGCTGATTTTCGACAAAAGAGATAACACCCCCCCATTACGTCATGCTTCAGAAATGTGGAAAATGGTCCGTTTTTAAATGTTTTATTTTTGAACGTCAGTTCAGATTTGTAGGTGGATCATCAGTGTTAGAGCTAAAATTAGCATGTTTAAAGTGATTTTCATGCTTCCAGGGGCCCTAAACACAAGATTTATGGAATGGTTAAAAGTGCATGAAAATGGCCAATTTACTCACTCTGAGTTCTCAAAAAGGGTTTCTTCACCCCGGGAAGTTAATTAAATACCATTTGGAGGCATTTACTGTTCAAGCAAAAACGGCTGATTTTCGACAAAAGAGATAACACCCCCCCATTACGTCATGCTTCAGAAATGTGGAAAATGGTCCATTTTCAAATGTTTTATTTTTGAACGTCAGTTCACATTTGTAGGTGGATCATCAGTGTTAGAGCTAAAATTAGCATGTTTAAAGTGATTTTCATGCTACCAGGGGCCCTAAACACAAGATTTATGGAATGGTTAAAAGTGCATAAAAATGGCCAATTTACTCACTCTGAGTTCTCAAAAAGGGTTTCTTCACCCCGGGAAGTTAATTAAATACCATTTGGAGGCATTTAATGTTCAAGCAAAAACGGCTGATTTTCGACAAAAGAGATAACACCCCCCCATTACGTCATGCTTCAGAAATGTGGAAAATGTTCCATTTTCAAATGTTTTATTTTTGAACGTCAGTTCACATTTGTAGGTGGATCATCAGTGTTAGAGCTAAAATTAGCATGTTTAAATTGATTTTCATGCTTCCAGGGGCTCGGGAAGTTAATTAAATACCATTTGGAGGCATTTAATGTTAAAGCAAAAACGACTGATTTTCGACAAATGAGATAACACCCCCCCATTACGTCATGCTTCAGAAATGTGGAAAATGGTCCGTTTTCAAATGTTTTATTTTTGAACGTCAGTTCACATTTGTAGGTGGATCATCAGTGTTAGAGCTACAATTAGCATGTTTAAAGTGATTTTCATGCTTCCAGGGGCCCTAAACACAAGATTTATGGAATGGTTAAAAGTGCATGAAAATGGCCAATTTACTCACTCTGAGTTCTCAAAAAGGGTTTCTTCACCCCGGGAAGTTAATTAAATACCATTTGGAGGCATTTAATGTTCAAGAAAAAACAGCTGATTTTCGACAAAAGAGATAACACCCCCCATTACGTCATGCTTCAGAAATGTGGAAAATGGTCCGTTTTCAAATGTTTTATTTTTGAACGTCAGTTCACATTTGTAGGTGGATCATCAGTGTTAGAGCTAAAATTAGCATGTTTAAAGTGATTTTCATGCTTCCAGGGGCCCTAAACACAAGATTTATGGAATGGTTAAAAGTGCATGAAAATAGCCAATTTACTCACTCTGAGTTCTCAAAAAGGGTTTCTTCACCCCGGGAAGTTAATTAAATACCATTTGGAGGCATTTAAGGTTCAAGCAAAAACGGCTGATTTTCGACAAAAGAGATAACACCCCCCCATTACGTCATGCTTCAGAAATGTGGAAAATGGTCCGTTTTCAAATGTTTTATTTTTGAACGTCAGTTCTAAGCATGAGCGAATTTTGCGGATCTCGCGTTCGCGAATTTTGCGGATTTGCGGATTCGCAATCCGCAAAATCCGCGAATTCCCGCGAATTTGCGGATTTTTTTTTTTTTGTGTTCGCCCGTGTTTCTGCCAGTTCGCGAGGGTTTTGTACACTTTCGCAAATTGCGAACTTACCTGTCGGGTCGCAAGTTTCGCGAACTTGTTGTTTCTACGTGTCCAGCCTGTTTGGGACACTCTTCTTCATCACTGCCACTCTCTGTCACCACTGCCACTCTCTGACTACTCATGCCACCCTCTGGCCCACCCATGCCACCCTCTGTTTCATCACCACACCCTCTGGTTGTCCAGTGTACATTATTTTCGGCAAAGCAAAGCACACCTTCCCTGCCTCAAGTGACCTGAATTAATTTGGGGCTGATTCATGTGTCACAGAATATTTTTTTAGCTGGCACCTGCTTCCTTAGTGCGCCCTGATTAGTGATCTTTTGCACTTGCTAAGTGCTTTCATTGTTGCAAAATTAGTTACAACACCTGCCCTGCCCCAACTGACAATAATGAATTAGGGGCTGATTAATGGATTTTAACTTCCAGCCTGGCTCCTGCTTGTCTCCCTTAGCTGTAATTCAGGACCTTTGTGGCATATGTGTAACTATTCTGAGGTTCAGAGCAGGGTCACATACTAGTTTCAACTGGCAACTGAACTCTGGAGGGGCCCCTCAGGAAGCACTCCAGGAAATGGCTACTAATGATGAGCCTGAACTTTTGAACCTGGTAAGTAGTTACTTTCAGTTTTGCTAAAATCGTATTTCTGCAATTTTGCACTTATTCGCGGGGCGCGAACTCACGCGAACAGTGCGAGCAGTGCGAGCAAAATCCGCTGCTCGCGGATTTGCGGATTTTGCGGGAAATTCGCAAATCTCGCGGATTGCGGATTTCCCGAAAATCCGCAAAATCCGCGAGCGGAACGGATTTTCCGCCCACGCCTAGTCAGTTCACATTTGTAGGTGGATCATCAGTGTTAGAGCTAAAATTAGCATGTTTAAAGTGATTTTCATGCTTCCAGGGGCCCTAAACACAAGATTTATGGAATGGTTAAAAGTGCATTAAAATGGCCAATTTACTCACTCTGAGTTCTCAAAAAGGGTTTCTTCACCCCGGGAAGTTAATTAAATACCATTTGGAGGCATTTAATGTTCAAGCAAAAACGGCTGATTTTCGACAAAAGAGATAACACCCCCCATTACGTCATGCTTCAAAAATGTGGAAAATGGTCCATTTTCAAATGTTTTATTTTTGAACGTCAGTTCACATTTGTAGGTGGATCATCAGTGTTAGAGCTAAAATTAGCATGTTTAAAGTGATTTTCATGCTACCAGGGGCCCTAAACACAAGATTTATGGAATGGTTAAAAGTGCATAAAAATGGCCAATTTACTCACTCTGAGTTCTCAAAAAGGGTTTCTTCACCCCGGGAAGTTAATTAAATACCATTTGGAGGCATTTAATGTTCAAGCAAAAACGGCTGATTTTCGACAAAAGAGATAACACCCCCCCATTACGTCATGCTTCAGAAATGTGGAAAATGGTCCATTTTCAAATGTTTTATTTTTGAACGTCAGTTCACATTTGTAGGTGGATCATCAGTGTTAGAGCTAAAATTAGCATGTTTAAATTGATTTTCATGCTTCCAGGGGCTCGGGAAGTTTATTAAATACCATTTGGAGGCATTTAATGTTCAAGCAAAAACGGCTGATTTTCGACAAAAGAGATAACACCCCCCCATTACGTCATGCTTCAGAAATGTGGAAAATGGTCCGTTTTCAAATGTTTTATTTTTGAACGTCAGTTCACATTTGTAGGTGGATCATCAGTGTTAGAGTTAAAATTAGCATGTTTAAAGTGATTTTCATGCTTCCAGGGGCCCTAAACACAAGATTTATGGAATGGTTAAAAGTGCATGAAAATGGCCAATTTACTCACTCTGAGTTCTCAAAAAGGGTTTCTTCACCCCGGGAAGTTAATTAAATACCATTTGGAGGCATTTAATGTTAAAGCAAAAACGACTGATTTTCGACAAAAGAGATAACACCCCCCCATTACGTCATGCTTCAGAAATGTGGAAAATGGTCCGTTTTCAAATGTTTTATTTTTGAACGACAGTTCACATTTGTAGGTGGATCATCAGTGTTAGAGCTACAATTAGCATGTTTAAAGTGATTTTCATGCTTCCAGGGGCCCTAAACACAGGATTTATGGAATGGTTAAAAGTGCATGAAAATGGCCAATTTACTCACTCTGAGTTCTCAAAAAGGGTTTCTTCACCCCGGGAAGTTAATTAAATACCATTTGGAGGCATTTAATGTTCAAGCAAAAATGGCTGATTTTCGACAAAAGAGATAACACCCCCCCATTACGTCATGCTTCAGAAATGTGGAAAATGGTCCATTTTCAAATGTTTTATTTTTGAACGTCAGTTCACATTTGTAGGTGGATCATCAGTGTTAGAGCTAAAATTAGCATGTTTAAAGTGATTTTCATGCTTCCAGGGGCCCTAAACACAAGATTTATGGAATGGTTAAAAGTGCATGAAAATGGCCAATTTACTCACTCTGAGTTCTCAAAAAGGGTTTCTTCACCCCGGGAAGTTAATTAAATACCATTTGGAGGCATTTAATGTTAAAGCAAAAACGACTGATTTTCGACAAAAGAGATAACACCCCCCCATTACGTCATGCTTCAGAAATGTGGAAAATGGTCCGTTTTCAAATGTTTTATTTTTGAACGTCAGTTCACATTTGTAGGTGGATCATCAGTGTTAGAGCTACAATTAGCATGTTTAAAGTGATTTTCATGCTTCCAGGGGCCCTAAACACAAGATTTATGGAATGGTTAAAAGTGCATGAAAATGGCCAATTTACTCACTCTGAGTTCTCAAAAAGGGTTTCTTCACCCCGGGAAGTTAATTAAATACCATTTGGAGGCATTTAATGTTCAAGAAAAAACAGCTGATTTTCGACAAAAGAGATAACACCCCCCATTACGTCATGCTTCAGAAATGTGGAAAATGGTCCGTTTTCAAATGTTTTATTTTTGAACGTCAGTTCACATTTGTAGGTGGATCATCAGTGTTAGAGCTAAAATTAGCATGTTTAAAGTGATTTTCATGCTTCCAGGGGCCCTAAACACAAGATTTATGGAATGGTTAAAAGTACATGAAAATGGCCAATTCACTCACTCTGAGTTCTCAAAAAGGGTTCCTTCACCCCGGAAAGTTAATTAAATACCATTTGGAGGCATTTAATGTTCAAGCAAAAACGGCAGATTTTCGACAAAAGAGATAACACCCCCCCATTACGTCATGCTTCAGAAATGTGGAAAATGGTCCGTTTTCAAATGTTTTATTTTTGAACGTCAGTTCACATTTGTAGGTGGATCATCAGTGTTAGAGCTAAAATTAGCATGTTTAAAGTGATTTTCATGCTTCCAGGGGCCCTAAACACAAGATTTATGGAATGGTTAAAAGTGCATGAAAATGGCCAATTTACTCACTCTGAGTTCTCAAAAAGGGTTTCTTCACCCCGGGAAGTTAATTAAATACCATTTGGAGGCATTTAAGGTTCAAGCAAAAACGGCTGATTTTCGACAAAAGAGATAACACCCCACCCATTACGTCATGCTTCAGAAATGTGGAAAATGGTCTGTTTTCAAATGTTTTATTTTTGAACGTCAGTTCACATTTGTAGGCGGATCATCAGTGTTAGAGCTAAAATTAGCATGTTTAAAGTGATTTTCATGCTTCCAGGGGCCCTAAACACAAGATTTATGGAATGGTAAAAGTGCATGAAAATGGCCAATTTACTCACTCTGAGTTCTCAAAAAGGGTTTCTTCACCCCGGGAAGTTAATTAAATACCATTTGGAGGCATTTAATGTTCAAGCAAAAACGGCTGATTTTCGACAAAAGAGATAACACCCCCCCATTACGTCATTCTTCAGAAATGTGGAAAATGGTCCATTTTCAAATGTTTTATTTTTGAACGTCAGTTCACATTTGTAGGTGGATCATCAGTGTTAGAGCTAAAATTAGCATGTTTAAAGTGATTTTCATGCTTCCAGGGGCTCGGGAAGTTAATTAAATACCATTTGGAGGCATTTAAGGTTCAAACAAAAACGGCTGATTTTCGACAAAAGAGATAACACCCCCCCATTACGTCATGCTTCAGAAATGTGGAAAATGGTCCGTTTTCAAATGTTTTATTTTTGAACGTCAGTTCACATTTGTAGGTGGATCATCAGTGTTAGAGCTAAAATTAGCATGTTTAAAGTGATTTTCATGCTTCCAGGGGCCCTAAACACAAGATTTATGGAATGGTTAAAAGTGCATAAAAATGGCCAATTTACTCACTCTGAGTTCTCAAAAAGGGTTTCTTCACCCCGGGAAGTTAATTAAATACCATTTGGAGGCATTTAATGTTCAAGCAAAAACGGCTGATTTTCAACAAAAGAGATAACACCCCCCCATTACGTCATGCTTCAGAAATGTGGAAAATGGTCCATTTTCAAATGTTTTATTTTTGAACGTCAGTTCACATTTGTAGGTGGATCATCAGTGTTAGAGCTAAAATTAGCATGTTTAAATTGATTTTCATGCTTCCAGGGGCTCGGGAAGTTTATTAAATACCATTTGGAGGCATTTAATGTTCAAGCAAAAACGGCTGATTTTCGACAAAAGAGATAACACCCCCCCATTACGTCATGCTTCAGAAATGTGGAAAATGGTCCGTTTTCAAATGTTTTATTTTTGAACGTCAGTTCACATTTGTAGGTGGATCATCAGTGTTAGAGCTAAAATTAGCATGTTTAAAGTGATTTTCATGCTTCCAGGGGCCCTAAACACAAGATTTATGGAATGGTTAAAAGTGCATGAAAATGGCCAATTTACTCACTCTGAGTTCTCAAAAAGGGTTTCTTCACCCCGGGAAGTTAATTAAATACCATTTGGAGGCATTTAATGTTAAAGCAAAAACTACTGATTTTCGACAAAAGAGATAACACCCCCCCATTACGTCATGCTTCAGAAATGTGGAAAATGGTCCGTTTTCAAATGTTTTATTTTTGAACGTCAGTTCACATTTGTAGGTGGATCATCAGTGTTAGAGCTACAATTAGCATGTTTAAAGTGATTTTCATGCCCAGGGGCCCTAAACACAAGATTTATGGAATGGTTAAAAGTGCATGAAAATGGCCAATTTACTCACTCTGAGTTCTCAAAAAGGGTTTCTTCACCCCGGGAAGTTAATTAAATACCATTTGGAGGCATTTAATGTTAAAGCAAAAACTACTGATTTTCGACAAAAGAGATAACACCCCCCCATTACGTCATGCTTCAGAAATGTGGAAAATGGTCCGTTTTCAAATGTTTTATTTTTGAACGTCAGTTCACATTTGTAGGTGGATCATCAGTGTTAGAGCTACAATTAGCATGTTTAAAGTGATTTTCATGCTTCCAGGGGCCCTAAACACAAGATTTATGGAATGGTTAAAAGTGCATGAAAATGGCCAATTTACTCACTCTGAGTTCTCAAAAAGGGTTTCTTCACCCCGGGAAGTTAATTAAATACCATTTGGAGGCATTTAATGTTCAAGAAAAAACAGCTGATTTTCGACAAAAGAGATAACACCCCCCATTACGTCATGCTTCAGAAATGTGGAAAATGGTCCGTTTTCAAATGTTTTATTTTTGAACGTCAGTTCACATTTGTAGGTGGATCATCAGTGTTAGAGCTAAAATTAGCATGTTTAAAGTGATTTTCATGCTTCCAGGGGCTCGGGAAGTTAATTAAATACCATTTGGAGGCATTTAATGTTCAACAAAAACGGCTGATTTTCGACAAAAGAGATAACACCCCCCCCATTACGTCATGCTTCAAAAATGTGGAAAATGGTCCGTTTTCAAATGTTTTATTTTTGAACGTCAGTTCACATTTGTAGGTGGATCATCAGTGTTAGAGCTAAAATTAGCATGTTTAAAGTGATTTTCATGCTTCCAGGGGCCCTAAACACAAGATTTATGGAATGGTTAAAAGTGCATGAAAATGGCCAATTTACTCACTCTGAGTTCTCAAAAAGGGTTTCTTCACCCCGGGAAGTTAATTAAATACCATTTGGAGGAATTTCATGTTCAAGCAAAAACGGCTGATTTTCGACAAAAGAGATAATACCCCCCCATTACGTCATGCTTCAGAAATGTGGAAAATGGTCCGTTTTCAAATGTTTTATTTTTGAATGTCAGTTCACATTTGTAGGTGGATCATCAGTGTTAGAGCTAAAATTAGCATGTTTAAAGTGATTTTCATGCTTCCAGGGGCTCGGGAAGTTAATTAAATACCATTTGGAGGCATTTAATGTTCAAGCAAAAACGACTGATTTTCGACAAAAGAGATAACACCCCCCATTACGTCATGCTTCAGAAATGTGGAAAATGGTCTGTTTTCAAATGTTTTATTTTTGAACGTCAGTTCACATTTGTAGGTGGATCATCAGTGTTAGAGCTAAAATTAGCATGTTTAAAGTGATTTTCATGCTTCCAGGGGCCCTAAACACAAGATTTATGGAATGGTTAAAAGTGCATGAAAATGGCCAATCTACTCACTCTGAGTTCCCCAAAAGGGTTTCTTCACCCCGGGAAGTTAATTAAATACCATTTGGAGGCATTTAATGTTCAAGCAAAAACAGGTGATTTTCGACAAAAGAGATAACACCCCCCCATTACGTCATGCTTCAAAAATGTGGAAAATGGTCCGTTTTCAAATGTTTTATTTTTGAACGTCAGTTCACATTTGTAGGTGGATAATCAGTGTTAGAGCTAAAATTAGCATGTTTAAAGTGCTTTTCATGCTTCCAGGGGCCCTAAACACAAGATTTATGGAATGGTTAAAAGTGCATGAAAATGGCCAATTTACTCACTCTGAGTTCTCAAAAAGGGTTTCTTCACCCCGGGAAGTTAATTAAATACCATTTGGAGGCATTTAATGTTAAAGCAAAAACGACTGATTTTCGACAAAAGAGATAACACCCCCCCATTACGTCATGCTTCAGAAATGTGGAAAATGGTCCGTTTTCAAATGTTTTATTTTTGAACGTCAGTTCACATTTGTAGGTGGATCATCAGTGTTAGAGCTACAATTAGCATGTTTAAAGTGATTTTCATGCTTCCCTGGGCCCTAAACACAAGATTTATGGAATGGTTAAAAGTGCATGAAAATGGCCAATTTACTCACTCTGAGTTCTCAAAAAGGGTTTCTTCACCCCGGGAAGTTAATTAAATACCATTTGGAGGCAATTAATGTTCAAGAAAAAACAGCTGATTTTCGACAAAAGAGATAACACCCCCCATTACGTCATGCTTCAGAAATGTGGAAAATGGTCCGTTTTCAAATGTTTTATTTTTGAACGTCAGTTCACATTTGTAGGTGGATCATCAGTGTTAGAGCTAAAACTAGCATGTTTAAAGTGATTTTCATGCTTCCAGGGGCCCTAAACACAAGATTTATGGAATGGTTAAAAGTGCATTTAAATGGCCAATTTACTCACTCTGAGTTCTCAAAAAGGGTTTCTTCACTCCGGGAAGGTAATTAAATACCATTTGGAGGCATTTAACGTTCAAGCAAAAACGGCTGATTTTCGACAAAAGAGATAACACCCCCCATTAGGTCATGCTTCAGAAATGCGGAAAATGGTCCGTTTTCAAATGTTTTATTTTTGAACGTCAGTTCACATTTGTAGGTGGATCATCAGTGTTAGAGCTAAAATGAGCATGTTTAAAGTGATTTTCATGCTTCCAGGGGCCCTAAACACAAGATTTATGAAATGGTTAAAAGTGCATGAAAATGGCCAATCTACTCACTCTGAGTTCCCCAAAAGGGTTTCTTCACCCCGGGAAGTTAATTAAATACCATTTGGAGGCATTTAATGTTCAAGCAAAAACAGGTGATTTTCGACAAAAGAGATAACACCCCCCCATTACGTCATGCTTCAAAAATGTGGAAAATGGTCCGTTTTCAAATGTTTTATTTTTGAACGTCAGGTCACATTTGTAGGTGGATCATCAGTGTTAGAGCTAAAATTAGCATGTTTAAAGTGATTTTCATGCTTCCAGGGGCCCTAAACACAAGATTTATGGAATGGTTAAAAGTGCATGAAAATGGCCAATTTACTCACTCTGAGTTCTCAAAAAGGGTTTCTTCACCCCGGGAAGTTAATTAAATACCATTTGGAGGAATTTAATGTTCAAGCAAAAACGGCTGATTTTCGACAAAAGAGATAATACCCCCCCATTACGTCATGCTTCAGAAATGTGGAAAATGGTCCGTTTTCAAATGTTTTATTTTTGAACGTCAGTTCACATTTGTAGGTGGATCATCAGTGTTAGAGCTAAAATTAGCATGTTTAAAGTGATTTTCATGCTTCCAGGGGCTCGGGAAGTTAAATAAATACCATTTGGAGGCATTTAATGTTCAAGCAAAAACGACTGATTTTCGACAAAAGAGATAACACCCCCCCATTACGTCATGCTTCAGAAATGTGGAAAATGGTCTGTTTTCAAATGTTTTATTTTTGAACGTCAGTTCACATTTGTAGGTGGATCATCAGTGTTAGAGCTAAAATTAGCATGTTTAAAGTGATTTTCATGCTTCCAGGGGCCCTAAACACAAGATTTATGGAATGGTTAAAAGTGCATGAAAATGGCCAATCTACTCACTCTGAGTTCCCCAAAAGGGTTTCTTCACCCCGGGAAGTTAATTAAATACCATTTGGAGGCATTTAATGTTCAAGCAAAAACAGGTGATTTTCGACAAAAGAGATAACACCCCCCCATTACATCATGCTTCAAAAATGTGGAAAATGGTCCGTTTTCAAATGTTTTATTTTTGAACGTCAGTTCACATTTGTAGGTCGATCATCAGTGTTAGAGCTAAAATTAGCATGTTTAAAGTGATTTTCATGCTTCCAGGGTCCCTAAACACAAGATTTATGGAATGGTTAAAAGTGCATGAAAATGGCCAATTTACTCACTCTGAGTTCTCAAAAAGGGTTTCTTCACCCCGGGAAGTTAATTAAATACCATTTGGAGGCATTTAATGTTCAAGCAAAAACGGCTGATTTTCGACAAAAGAGATAACACCCCCCCATTACGTCATGCTTCAGAAATGTGGAAAATGGTCAGTTTTCACATGTTTTATTTTTGAACGTCAGTTCACATTTGTAGGTGGATCATCAGTGTTAGAGCTAAAATTAGCATGTTTAAAGTGATTTTCATGCTTCCAGGGGCTCGGGAAGTTAATTAAATACCATTTGGAGGCATTTAATGTTCAAGCAAAAACGGCTGATTTTCGACAAAAGAGATAACACCCCCCCATTACGTCATGCTTCAGAAATGTGGAAAATGGTCCGTTTTCAAATGTTTTACTTTTGAACGTCAGTTCACATTTGTAGGTGGATCATCAGTGTTAGAGCTAAAATTAGCATGTTTAAAGTGATTTTCATGCTTCCAGGGGCCCTAAACACAAGATTTATGGAATGGTTAAAAGTGCATGAAAATGGCCAATTTACTCACTCTGAGTTCTCAAAAAGGGTTTCTTCACCCCGGGAAGTTAATTAAATACCATTTGGAGGCATTTAATGTTCAAGCAAAAACGGCCGATTTTCGACAAAAGAGATAACACCCCCCCATTACGTCATGCTTCAGAAATGTGGAAAATGGTCCGTTTTCAAATGTTTTATTTTTGAACGTCAGTTCACATTTGTAGGTGGATCATCAGTGTTAGAGCTAAAATTAGCATGTTTAAAGTGATTTTCATGCTTCCAGGGGCCCTAAACACAAGATTTATGGAATGGTTAAAAGTCCATGAAAATGGCCAATTTACTCACTCTGAGTTCTCAAAAAGGGTTTCTTCACCCCGGGAAGTTAATTAAATACCATTTGGAGGCATTTAATGTTCAAGCAAAAACGGCTGATTTTCGACAAAAGAGATAACACCCCCCCATTACGTCATGCTTCAGAAATGTGGAAAATGGTCCATTTTCGAATGTTTTATTTTTGAACGTCAGTTCACATTTGTAGGTGGATCATCAGTGTTAGAGCTAAAATTAGCATGTTTAAAGTGATTTTCGTGCATCCAGGGGCTCGAGAAGTTAATTAAATACCATTTGGAGGCATTTAATGTTCAAGCAAAAACGGCTGATTTTCGACAAAAGAGATAACACCCCCCCATTACGTCATGCTTCAGAAATGTGGAAAATGGTCCGTTTTCAAATGTTTTATTTTTGAACGTCAGTTCACATTTGTAGGTGGATCATCAGTGTTAGAGCTCATATTAGCATGTTTAAAGTGATTTTCATGCTTCCAGGGGCCCTAAACACAAGATTTATGGAATGGTTAAAAGTGCATGAAAATGGCCAATTTACTCACTCTGAGTTCTCAAAAAGGGTTTCTTCACCCCGGGAAGTTAATTAAATACCATTTGGAGGCATTTAATGTTCAAGCAAAAACGGCTGATTTTCGACAAAAGAGATAACACCCCCCCATTACGTCATGCTTCAGAAATGTGGAAAATGGTCCGTTTTCAAATGTTTTATTTTTGAACGTCAGTTCACATTTGTAGGTGGATCATCAGTGTTAGAGCTAAAATTAGCATGTTTAAAGTGATTTTCATGCTTCCAGCGGCCCTAAACACAAGATTTATGGAATGGTTAAAAGTGCATGAAAATGGCCAATTTACTCACTCTGAGTTCTCAAAAAGGGTTTCTTCACCCCGGGAAGTTAATTAAATACCATTTGGAGGCATTTAATGTTCAAGAAAAAACGGATGATTTTCGACAAAAAAGATAACACCCCCCATTACGTCATGCTTCAGAAATGTGGAAAACGGTCCGTTTTCAAATGTTTTATTTTTGAACGTCAGTTCACATTTGTAGGTGGATCATCAGTGTTAGAGCTAAAATTAGCATGTTTAAAGTGATTTTCATGCTTCCAGGGGCCCTAAACACAAGATTTATGGAATGGTTAAAAGTGCATGAAAATGGCCAATTTACTCACTCTGAGTTCTCAAAAAGGGTTTCTTCACCCCGGGAAGTTAATTAAATACCATTTGGAGGCATTTAATGTTCAAGCAAAAACGGCTGATTTTCGACAAAAGAGATAACACCCCCCCATTACGTCATGCTTCAGAAATGTGGAAAATGGTCCATTTTCAAATGTTTTATTTTTGAACGTCAGTTCACATTTGTAGGTGGATCATCAGTGTTAGAGCTAAAATTAGCATGTTTAAAGTCATTTTCATGCTTCCAGGGGCTCGGGAAGTTAATTAAATACCATTTGGAGGCATTTAATGTTCAAGCAAAAACGGCTGATTTTCGACAAAAGAGATAACACCCCCCCATTACGTCATGCTTCAGAAATGTGGAAAATGGTCCGTTTTCAAATGTTTTATTTTTGAACGTCAGTTCACATTTGTAGGTGGATCATCAGTGTTAGAGCTAAAATTAGCATGTTTAAAGTGATTTTCATGCTTCCAGGGGCCCTAAACACAAGATTTATGGAATGGTTAAAAGTGCATGAAAATGGCCAATTTACTCACTCTGAGTTCTCAAAAAGGGTTTCTTCACCCCGGGAAGTTAATTAAATACCATTTGGAGGCATTTAATGTTCAAGCAAAAACGGCTGATTTTCGACAAAAGAGATAACACCCCCCCATAACGTCATGCTTCAGAAATGTGGAAAATGGTCCATTTTCGAATGTTTTATTTTTGAACGTCAGTTCACATTTGTAGGTGGATCATCAGTGTTAGAGCTAAAATTAGCATGTTTAAAGTGATTTTCATGCATCCAGGGGCCCTAAACACAAGATTTATGGAATGGTTAAAAGTGCATGAAAATGGCCAATTTACTCACTCTGAGTTCTCAAAAAGGGTTTCTTCACCCCGGGAAGTTAATTAAATACCATTTGGAGGCATTTAATGTTCAAGCAAAAACGGCTGATTTTCGACAAAAGAGATAACACCCCCCCATTACGTCATGCTTCAGAAATGTGGAAAATGGTCCATTTTCAAATGTTTTATTTTTGAACGTCAGTTCACATTTGTAGGTGGATCATCAGTGTTAGAGCTAAAATTAGCATGTTTAAAGTCATTTTCATGCTTCCAGGGGCTCGGGAAGTTAATTAAATACCATTTGGAGGCATTTAATGTTCAAGCAAAAACGGCTGATTTTCGACAAAAGAGATAACACCCCCCCATTACGTCATGCTTCAGAAATGTGGAAAATGGTCCGTTTTCAAATGTTTTATTTTTGAACGTCAGTTCACATTTGTAGGTGGATCATCAGTGTTAGAGCTAAAATTAGCATGTTTAAAGTGATTTTCATGCTTCCAGGGGCCCTAAACACAAGATTTATGGAATGGTTAAAAGTGCATGAAAATGGCCAATTTACTCACTCTGAGTTCTCAAAAAGGGTTTCTTCACCCCGGGAAGTTAATTAAATACCATTTGGAGGCATTTAATGTTCAAGCAAAAACGGCTGATTTTCGACAAAAGAGATAACACCCCCCCATAACGTCATGCTTCAGAAATGTGGAAAATGGTCCATTTTCGAATGTTTTATTTTTGAACGTCAGTTCACATTTGTAGGTGGATCATCAGTGTTAGAGCTAAAATTAGCATGTTTAAAGTGATTTTCATGCATCCAGGGGCTCGAGAAGTTAATTAAATACCATTTGGAGGCATTTAATGTTCAAGCAAAAACGGCTGATTTTGGACAAAAGAGATAACACCCCCCCATTACGTCATGCTTCAGAAATGTGGAAAATGGTCCGTTTTCAAATGTTTTATTTTTGAACGTCAGTTCACATTTGTAGGTGGATCATCAGTGTTAGAGCTAAAATTAGCATGTTTAAAGTGATTTTCATGCTTCCAGCGGCCCTAAACACAAGATTTATGGAATGGTTAAAAGTGCATGAAAATGGCCAATTTACTCACTCTGAGTTCTCAAAAAGGGTTTCTTCACCCCGGGAAGTTAATTAAATACCATTTGGAGGCATTTAATGTTCAAGAAAAAACAGATGATTTTCGACAAAAAAGATAACACCCCCCATTACGTCATGCTTCAGAAATGTGGAAAACGGTCCGTTTTCAAATGTTTTATTTTTGAACGTCAGTTCACATTTGTAGGTGGATCATCAGTGTTAGAGCTAAAATTAGCATGTTTAAAGTGATTTTCATGCTTCCAGGGGCCCTAAACACAAGATTTATGGAATGGTTAAAAGTGCATGAAAATGGCCAATTTACTCACTCTGAGTTCTCAAAAAGGGTTTCTTCACCCCGAGAAGTTAATTAAATACCATTTGGAGGCATTTAAGGTTCAAGCAAAAACGGCTGATTTTCGACAAAAGAGATAACACCCCCCCATTACGTCATGCTTCAGAAATGTGGAAAATGGTCCGTTTTCAAATGTTTTATTTTTGAACGTCAGTTCACATTTGTAGGTGGATCATCAGTGTTAGAGCTAAAACTAGCATGTTTAAAGTGATTTTCATGCTTCCAGGGGCCCTAAACACAAGATTTATGGAATGGTTAAAAGTGCATGAAAATGGCCAATTTACTCACTCTGAGTTCTCAAAAAGGGTCTCTTCACCCCGGAAGGTAATTAAATACCATTTGGAGGCATTTAATGTTCAAGCAAAAATGGCTGATTTTCGACAAAAGAGATAACACCCCCCATTACGTCATGCTTCAGAAATGTGGAAAATGGTCCGTTTTCAAATGTTTTATTTTTGAACGTCAGTTCACATTTGTAGGTGGATCATCAGTGTTAGAGCTAAAATTAGCATGTTTAAAGTGATTTTCATGCTACCAGGGGCCCTACACAAGATTTATGGAATGGTTAAAAGTGCATGAAAATGGCCAATTTACTCACTCTGAGTTCTCAAAAAGGGTTTCTTCACCCCGGGAAGTTAATTAAATACCATTTGGAGGCATTTAAGGTTCAAGCAAAAACGGCTGATTTTCGACAAAAGAGATAACACCCCCCCATTACGTCATGCTTCAGAAATGTGGAAAATGGTCCGTTTTCAAATGTTTTATTTTTGAACGTCAGTTCACATTTGTAGGTGGATCATCAGTGTTAGAGCTAAAACTAGCATGTTTAAAGTGATTTTCATGCTTCCAGGGGCCCTAAACACAAGATTTATGGAATGGTTAAAAGTGCATGAAAATGGCCAATTTACTCACTCTGAGTTCACAAAAAGGGTCTCTTCACCCCGGAAGGTAATTAAATACCATTTGGAGGCATTTAATGTTCAAGCAAAAATGGCTGATTTTCGACAAAAGAGATAACACCCCCATTACGTCATGCTTCAGAAATGTGGAAAATGGTCCGTTTTCAAATGTTTTATTTTTGAACGTCAGTTCACATTTGTAGGTGGATCATCAGTGTTAGAGCTAAAATTAGCATGTTTAAAGTGATTTTCATGCTACCAGGGGCCCTACACAAGATTTATGGAATGGTTAAAAGTGCATGAAAATGGCCAATTTACTCACTCTGAGTTCTCAAAAAGGGTTTCTTCACCCCGGGAATTTAATTAAATACCATTTGGAGGCATTTAATGTTCAAGCAAAAACGACTGATTTTGGACAAAAGAGATAACACCCCCCCATTACGTCATGCTTCAGAAATGTGGAAAATGGTCCGTTTTCAAATGTTTTATTTTTGAACGTCAGTTCACATTTGTAGGTGGATCATCAGTGTTAGAGCTAAAATTAGCATGTTTAAATTGATTTTCATGCTTCCACGGGCTCGGGAAGTTAATTAAATACCATTTGGAGGCATTTAATGTTCAAGCAAAAACGGCTGATTTTCGACAAAAGAGATAACACCCCCCCATTACGTCATGCTTCAGAAATGTGGAAAATGGTCCGTTTTCAAATGTTTTATTTTTGAACGTCAGTTCACATTTGTAGGTGGATCATCAGTGTTAGAGCTAAAATTAGCATGTTTAAAGTGATTTTCATGCTTCCAGCGGCCCTAAACACAAGATTTATGGAATGGTTAAAAGTGCATGAAAATGGCCAATTTACTCACTCTGAGTTCTCAAAAAGGGTTTCTTCACCCCGGGAAGTTAATTAAATACCATTTGGAGGCATTTAATGTTCAAGCAAAAACGGATGATTTTCGACAAAAAAGATAACACCCCCCATTACGTTATGCTTCAGAAATGTGGAAAACGGTCCGTTTTCAAATGTTTTATTTTTGAACGTCAGTTCACATTTGTAGGTGGATCATCAGTGTTAGAGCTAAAATTAGCATGTTTAAAGTGATTTTCATGCTTCCAGGGGCCCTAAACACAAGATTTATGGAATGGTTAAAAGTGCATGAAAATGGCCAATTTACTCACTCTGAGTTCTCAAAAAGGGTTCCTTCACCCCGGAAAGTTAATTAAATACCATTTGGAGGCATTTAATGTTCAAGCAAAAACGGCAGATTTTCGACAAAAGAGATAACACCCCCCCATTACGTCATGCTTCAGAAATGTGGAAAATGGTCCGTTTTCAAATGTTTTATTTTGGAACATCAGTTCACATTTGTAGGTGGATCATCAGTGTTAGAGCTAAAATTAGCACGTTTAAAGTGATTTTCATGCTTCCAGGGGCCCTAAACACAAGATTTATGGAATGGTTAAAAGTGCATGAAAATGGCCAATTTACTCACTCTGAGTTCTCAAAAAGGGTTTCTTCACCCCGGGAAGTTAATTAAATACCATTTGGAGGCATTTAATGTTCAAGCAAAAACGGCTGATTTTCGACAAAAGAGATAACACCCCCCATTACGTCATGCTTCAGAAATGTGGAAAATGGTCCGTTTTCAAATGTTTTATTTTTGAACGTCAGTTCACATTTGTAGGTGGATCATCAGTGTTAGAGCTAAAATTAGCATGTTTAAAGTGATTTTCATGCTTCCAGGGGCCCTAAACACAAGATTTATGGAATGGTTAAAAGTGCATGAAAATGGCCAATTTACTCACTCTGAGTTCTCAAAAAGGGTTTCTTCACCCCGGGAAGTTAATTAAATACCATTTGGAGGCATTTAATGTTCAAGCAAAAACGGCTGATTTTCGACAAAAGAGATAACACCCCCCCATTACGTCATGCTTCAGAAATGTGGAAAATGGTCCATTTTCAAATGTTTTATTTTTGAACGTCAGTTCACTTTTGTAGGTGGATCATCAGTGTTAGAGCTAACATTAGTATGTTTAAAGTGATTTTCATGCTTCCAGGGGCCCTAAACACAAGATTTATGGAATGGTTAAAAGTGCATGAAAATGGCCAATTTACTCACTCTGAGTTCTCAAAAAGGGTTTCTTCACCCCGGGAAGTTAATTAAATACCATTTGGAGGCATTTAATGTTAAAGCAAAAACGACTGATTTTCGACAAAAGAGATAACACCCCCCCATTACGTCATGCTTCAGAAATGTGGAAAATGGTCCGTTTTCAAATGTTTTATTTTTGAACGTCAGTTCACATTTGTAGGTGGATCATCAGTGTTAGAGCTACAATTAGCATGTTTAAAGTGATTCTCATGCTTCCCTGGGCCCTAAACACAAGATTTATGGAATGGTTAAAAGTGCATGAAAATGGCCAATTTACTCACTCTGAGTTCTCAAAAAGGGTTTCTTCACCCCGGGAAGTTAATTAAATACCATTTGGAGGCAATTAATGTTCAAGAAAAAACAGCTGATTTTCGACAAAAGAGATAACACCCCCCATTACGTCATGCTTCAGAAATGTGGGAAATGGTCCGTTTTCAAATGTTTTATTTTTGAACGTCAGTTCACATTTGTAGGTGGATCATCAGTGTTAGAGCTAAAACTAGCATGTTTAAAGTGATTTTCATGCTTCCAGGGGCCCTAAACACAAGATTTATGGAATGGTTAAAAGTGCATTTAAATGGCCAATTTACTCACTCTGAGTTCTCAAAAAGGGTTTCTTCACTCCGGGAAGGTAATTAAATACCATTTGGAGGCATTTAACGTTCAAGCAAAAACGGCTGATTTTTGACAAAAGAGATAACACCCCCCATTACGTCATGCTTCAGAAATGTGGGAAATGGTCCGTTTTCAAATGTTTTATTTTTGAACGTCAGTTCACATTTGTAGGTGGATCATCAGTGTTAGAGCTAAAATTAGCATGTTTAAAGTGATTTTCATGCTTCCAGGGGCTCGGGAAGTTAATTAAATACCATTTGGAGGCATTTAATGTTCAAGCAAAAACGGCTGATTTTCGACAAAAGAGATAACACCCCCCCATTACGTCATGCTTCAGAAATGTGGAAAATGGTCCGTTTTCAAATGTTTTACTTTTGAACGTCAGTTCACATTTGTAGGTGGATCACCAGTGTTAGAGCTAAAATTAGCATGTTTAAAGTGATTTTCATGCTTCCAGGGGCCCTAAACACAAGATTTATGGAATGGTTAAAAGTGCATGAAAATGGCCAATTTACTCACTCTGAGTTCTCAAAAAGGGTTTCTTCACCCCGGGAAGTTAATTAAATACCATTTGGAGGCATTTAATGTTCAAGCAAAAACGGCTGATTTTCGACAAAAGAGATAACACCCCCCCATTACGTCATGCTTCAGAAATGTGGAAAATGGTCCGTTTTCAAATGTTTTATTTTTGAACGTCAGTTCACATTTGTAGGTGGATCATCAGTGTTAGAGCTAAAATTAGC